>NW_008600831.1:0-37970 GCF_000691845.1 Merops nubicus
AGTTTCCAGCACAGAAGTCTAAATTCTCTTCCCCTGATTCTTTTTGAAGTTTTTTTTTCCCTGACTGCAACGTGAAGATGTGTAAGTGCACAATATTGTCTTCTAGCTGAGGAGTGGTGGTTGACCATGCACAACCTACTTATTAGATGTGATATAAAACAGAGGAGTTAGTTAATCAAATTTCAGAGCCCCTTGCAGTTTTCCCCTAAGAAGCAGCAGGTCCCTGCCAGTTGGTGGTAACTCTTCATAACATCCAAACTTCAACACCACCTGCTGATTCTCCAGTATACAAGTCTGAACCACAATGTCAGGCAGCTTCTGTGCCAAGATGTCAATGGCAGCACCACATGTCAAAATGTGGAGCAAGGCTTGCTGGGGACTGGTGGTCAGAACTCACATGTTTGGGGTTTTTTTGTTGGTTTTTTTTAATGGCAGCACCACATGCCAGAATGTGGAACAAGGCTTGCTGGGAACTGGTGGTCAGAACTCACATGGGGTTTTTTTTGTTAATTTTTTAAAGATCTTTTTGGCTTCCTTAATAATAAATGGAGAGAGATATTTATTTTAGGACGTTTTATTTGATCTATTTTAGAAATGTATTTGGAAAGGAGTATGTTGATCATACAATCCACTGACTCTGGTGAGTAAATCTCCTCTATCTATACAGGGAGTCAAAGGCACTGGATTATATATAGGTATCTGCACCTAGTCATATAAACCTCACATTCCACACCCTAAATCAGGCAGTCATCTCATTCCCAGTTGGGCTTTACAGCAGGAAGAAATCAACAGCAGCCTTCACACTAACAGAAATGGTTCCTTGAGCGATTGCACTTCCATGAGCAGATAAATGTTTCCTTTGGAGCATCCCCTGAACCATGTGGATTTTGATGGCACTGGGCAGCTAAGCAGGTAATTCATATTTATGTGCTGTCAGGATGTAAGCCCCAACCATTTCTCTGAATCCAGTTAAGAAACATACAGAAAGTTTTTGCACTAAATGGAGGCTCAGTAAATGGAAACATTTTGCTTTTATCTCACAGTCCAAGATTTTAAGTCTGACTCTCATCCAAGGGCAGCTGAAACCACTTAAACCTGTCCTAACCATTAGGCTGCAGTCTGGTGGGGTTCTATAATCCTCCCATCAATTTTATTTCTCTTATACATGCTAATTATCAGTCACCTGACCTTAAGAAAGGAATAGCATCTGTGCTTAGCTGAGGCACCCAGGAGACAGGGAGCTGCATCTACACCATGCTCTGATGAATGCAAATGTTATTTTTATTAATTGGAAGTGGGACTGAAGTCTAGCTCCCTTCCCTCCAGTAAGTGACTAGCCTCTGGGGTTCAAAATTACATTTACTAATCTCTCTTTCTCTCAGTGGTCCCATTCATACTGAGTTATATTATTTCATACAAAGTAGCTTAAGGAGAGAGTGAAAACATCTGCTTCCCCTACACCAGACAAGTCCACAGCAGCTGATAATCTTCTGGAGTACCCTCTGCACATACGTGGGTTTAATCTCTGGAAGTACACCAAGGTTTCTCACCGTTGAGGTGGAGATTCTAATGAGCTTCCTCCCAGGGAAAGGATGACAGGATTTCCTTCATGGAAGAAAAGATTCCTCTGTTTTTTGGTTTGTGAGGGGTTTATTTTATGTTTAATACAAACAAGAGACCAAGTTATTTAATTCCAGGAGAGTGCATAAAGCTGTGGAATCCCTTTTGAAGAAAAGACAGTTCCCCACAGTTCAGAGTAACATATTGAAATCTTCCAGATTTGTAGGATTCAAGACACCAACCTCTCTTCTGCATCACTTATTGCCCAGCCAGCATGGTTCCAATGGACAGGACTGGCTGTTTCAGCCCTCTTCCTTCTGCAGCTCTAGCCTGGATGCCTGTGAATTCTGCTCAGCAGCTTGGCACCTGAAGGCACCATAACAAGCAGCACAATTGACACATCACCCACCTTCACAGATCTGACCCAAAGTGATTTATGAAGTCTCACACAAGAAATGTGCAGCAGACTGCAGGGTTGAACTTGTCTCCTGAATCTTAATGTAATATCTTATCTGCTGAGTTACCCTTTCTCTGAAGGTTTAACTTCTGACAATCTTGACAACCAGATGTTCCTCTGTTACATATTAATGTCTCAGGATTCAGTCAGGCACATATTGCCCAGGTCAAATTCTGATTTGTGGGAGCAAAGACAATTATTTTTCATTTTATGCTTCAGGGGTAGGCATTCTGTAATGTGAAATGCAACTTAACTGTCCTGTTTGATGTATTGATGGTTTCTTTCTTATTTTGACTTGAAATGATTATTATTTTCCTAAAACATTTTTCATAAGCAATGAAATTGAATTATGGCTTTCCTTTTTTCCCCCCTTCATTTTCTGGATTTTTAAACATAAAGTGCAAGGTAAGTGACATTCTGGTTACTGAGGCTTGAAAAAGAAGAGCAGTGCCTCCCACAAGGCTCCAGAGAAATTAAGTTTGAATAGCAGCAGTGCTTATTGGCCCTCAATGGAAATAAAAGTAGCTGAGCAGAACTATTCAGAATGACTGAAAAACAGTTTATTTGCATTTTGTATTTTATTATGTGTGAGAGAGTTTAGTCTTCAAAACTGAAGGACACCCTACAAAATAATATCATTATAAGTCTGAACAAATCAACTAACCTTGCATGGATTAATCAAACTAAGTGAATCACATCATAGCTTGTAACGTTTAGGTACCAAACCCCTAAATCAGAGGCAGGGAAAGGGAGATACTCTTCTAAGGTTCATAGTCTGGTGTATTTCTGCAAAGCAGCAGAGTGGATACAGAGGCAGATGTTGGAAGCCATTAGCTCCTGTGAAAGCTTACAAAGAGGAACAGCTGGCTGGGGTGAGTTACCCAGCAGCCCTACCTACAGAGTCAGAGAGAATCACAGAATCATAGAACTGTTTAGGTTGGAAAAGACTTTTGAGATCATTGGGTCCCACCATTAAGCCAGCACTGCCAAGTCCACCACTAAACCACCCTCAGCACCACATCTCCACAGCTCTTAAACCCCCATGGGGATGGGGACACCACAACTGCCCTGGACAGCCTATTCCAGGGCTTGACAAGCCTTTCAGGGAAGGAATTTTTCCTAGTGTCCAACCTAAACCTCCACTGGTGCAACCCAAGACCATTTCTTCATGTTCTATCACTGGTTACCTGGGAGAAGAGACCGAACCCCACCCGACTCCAGCCTCCTTTCAGGGAGTTGTAGACAGCAAGAAGGTCTCCTCTAGGCTTCATTTGCTCCAGGCTGATCAATCCCAGCTCCCTCAGCTGCTCCTCACAAGACTCGTTCTCTAGACCCTTCCCCAGCTTTGTTGCCCTTCTTTGGACATGCTCCAGCCCCTCAATGTCCTTCTTGGAATGAGAGTCCCAAAATTGAACCCAGTATTCATGGTGCATCCTCACCAGTGCTGAGTTCAGGGGGACAATCCCTTCCCTAGTCCCACTGGCCACTCTGGTGCTTATACAGCTTAATAACCTCAACCTGCAGACCACTGAGAAACCTCCAGAATTTGACACAATAACCTGCAAAAGTTGTTGTGAAGGAGGTGGGGTTAATCAGTTCTTCTAGTCACCATATCATAAAATTAAAGGGAGTTTTAAATTATTGCTGCTATGGGCTAGGAAAGGGGTAATTCCTTCCTCTGTGCTCTTTTTTTTCTCCCTTCTTTGTCTTTTGTCCTTCCTCCCTGTGTTGTTTGTCAAGACAGTTGATTCAGAATTTGGGAGTGGAGCTCTGTAAGCACTCAGGTTGTTGGATTTAGCTTCCAGATTTCTGGCCAGGAAATAAATACCTTAAGCTGGTATTTACAGAAAGCCCCTGGAAAATGAATTCAGTCGTGCTGCTGCCAATGGGAAATGAAGGAGAGTCTGTTCACACCTAAATCCAAAAACATGATTTACAAAGGCTTAAGGATAGGAAAGATCAGAAGTTGATCTCATTTCTCCACTTCCACTTATCCCCCTAATTTCATGCAACCCTTTTCCAAGGGGCCAAAGAGCTTTTTGTATCTTGGAATGGGCTCTCCTTTGAAGATTCTCTTTTCAAAGCCTAGAGAAACAGCTGGAGGGAAGCTGGGGAGAGGGAAGACAACAGTTGGCTCACTGAGTATTTCTCCTCATTATTAAAATGTAACTTTATGTGAATTTACCTCTGTTTCCCTACGGTTGGCCAATGCCAGGCTTTCCTGCACTGATACCTCTTTAGGACCACGTAGAGTCACTTTTGTAAATCCTAATAGGTGCAATTTCCATCTCAACAAATCTAAACAGCAATGCAACCCTGACTGAACAGAAATATCTGCAAGAAAAAAATAAACTTTTACTTTAGAATATAAACCAGCCTCAGGATTATTTTGAAGGAGTCCTTAAACTGAGGTCCCCACACCACCCTACTCAATATGCAAAAAGCAGCAGCTGAATTTCTAATGTGTCCTAATTCTTCAGAAGATGAAATCAGACATTGCTGTTCTTAGAGCAAGCTAAATCTTTCCTTTGTCTCCATTTTCCCTCCAGATCTATCAGATTGTCAGCAGATGTTTATGCCATTCTCTGTGTGAGCTGGGAACTTGTTCTCTTCTGTACTGCTCAAGAACTGCCAACACAAAGAGAATATTACAGCCCTGTAGCTACTGCACAAACAAAAGAGATGCCAATGACAGTGATTTGGTGTCTATTTTAGGAAGAACAGCAGGCAGGCTCTCAGTTTCCTTTATGCAACCCTCATAGTAATAATAATCACAGTTTACAGGTCTTTACCTGTAGAAAGGCAGGAAGAAATTTGCAAATGTGAATATAAAAAAAAAAGAAAGAGGAAAAAAAGGAAAAAAAAAAAAGAAAAAAAGAGACAATTTTTTAGGCTCTAAGGCAGAAATACCTGTTGTAGTGAAGCCATTGGCTACCAATGACCCATCTCAATGTGCCATCCAAAAACTGAGGGTTCCTTGCTCCCCTCAGCCCTCCAGGATTGCAGTGTGGTCATGAGAGTCACAGATCTGAAACTCTTGCTGGAGGTTCTACCTTTATGCATATGGACACCATTCATCAATTTAAATGATACAATGAGTGATATCATCATCCAATCATCTAGAGTAATTTCCTGATCATATTTCCCTGAATTTGATGTGTATGCAGAAATTCAAAGATGTTAATTGAGCCTTGACTGAATTAAACTAAAAGCTGCCTGTAGTCAAAGTCTAAGTTACTTATAGTGCTGTATATTTATCTTGAGAACTCAGTTTCTCAAAGAATCATTAACTAGTGGGAGGAAACTTGCCCGAATTCTCTCTAACCACAGGATTAAATGCTCAAATAATTTCAAGCCATACTCCTGGGTTTTGACAGATTGAAATATTAGATCCTGACATGTTCACTTAGACAAAAAGTAAATGAAGCTATTACCAGAAGGAGCAGGAAAGAAATTCTAAGAAGGAAAATCTGTGTGCCTGCCTTTATATACATTTTTCTACTGAAGTGAGGAGCTGTTGGTAGAAAAATCAGTGTGGACTATCTCAACTCTCTCTTAGACATTTGATAAACTACTACACAGAGGAATGATCTGAGTCTGGTTGGCAACTAAATAATCTGGTCAATGATTGACTGCAATCTGGCTGCCAAGAGATTATGTGAATGCTACTCAAAATGACCCTTTTTTAAGAAAACCTTCTTTGGGCAAGTAGAGATCTTCTCTTTCTTTCAAACAGTTTGGAATGTTCTTGTTACAAATGTATGTTCATTCGTCTTCTGCATGCTAGGCACCCTAGGGCCTTTCTGCATGTTTATGAGTTGAGTTATTCCTTCTTAGAGATGGACCTCAACTGAATCAAGCTCTTCACTGACAGAAGTGGGGGCCTGGACATAGGGTAGACATCTAGACAAGCTGTTGTTTGTAGAGAGATTGCCCAGAAATACACACTGTTTACTTTCAGCTGCAAAAATGTTTGCAGACCATTAGTCTCTTCAGAGCTGAAATGAATCATTTCCTTCTCCACAAGAACAGGAAGAAAAGGTCACTCTGATTTGGAGATAATGACTGCTGTTATCTACAAGAGGGATAGGATGTGAACATTGAAGGTCTTGCTTTGTGGATTCGAGATCATAACTTTCAGAGGGAACATTATTCTGAGAATCTATTACAGTGAGGGATACAAGATTTCTCTCCCCTAATGAGTGGTGGAAGACGGAAGGCAATATAATAAATGAAAAAAGTATTTGAGACAAGTAAGATGCTTAGAGAACATTTGTCCTACTCTCCCAATTACTTTCTGGATTTAATTTAATTTCCTGCTTTTGGCGGTTTTCTTTTTGGTGACTGCTCCTGAAATTTTATACTTAGCACTAGCATCTAATTGTCATTTCACTTCATCCTGCCTCACTTGTTTATTCTAGAAAAACAATTCTATGCTGCCTGGGATTTACAATTCCTTATGTTTCTTTATTACAACAAGATGACTCTGGAGAACTAGGTTTGATTCTTACCTCTGACATTGAACTGTGGCATATTTTTAGGTAAATCCTCTATTCATTCCATCTTGGTTGGTTGGAAAGTCTCATTTAATTTCATTTACTCTGTGTCTATATTTCTCTTTCTACTCGTAGGTGAGATTTAGGTTGGTGAAGGGTCAAAGCTGGAACTAGTCATCCTTGTATTCACTGGAGAATAAAATAAAAATTAAAAAAATAAAATAAAAACTGCAATAGGATCATTTGTACAATTCTAAGACTAAAATTACCTCCTTAGGAGCATATTTCTCTCCGGTGACTATAAAAAAAACGGGAGAGCATCATAAACTGAGAGATGTAACTTTTAAATATTTATAATTAGTTGATGTCAACTGCATGTTTTATAAGTAGGACCTCAGGCAAAAATACTTTAAGTACGTTGTTTATCTAAGTGGCTTGAATGGAGAGCTCTCATGATAAAATTAATTGTGATCAATTAACATATCAACCTAAATCATTAAAGCTTGAGGAAGCATAACAAATTGTGATTTGTATTTAGCAACAAAACTGAGAAGACAAAAATACAAACGTGAAACTCCTGGGTTTGATCAACTTTCTTTTCCATCCTTCAGGCAATCAATTAAAAAAAAAATGACAAAACACAGAAGTGTTTTGATTTGGCTTTGTGTGTGTGTGTGTCTCAGCTGTGTTTCTCTGGAATTTGATACCTTAATCTGTAGGATCTTTCAAATCTGCCTGTTACATTTTGAGCAGGAAACCTGTATAAAAAGAAAGAAAGAGTACTTGCAATTACAGTCCCCACTTAACAGTCTTTTAAAGATATAAATTGTGTCTGTTAAAAGGAAAGTTGTACATTCATGTTTGCATCTACTGTAACTAAAACAAACCTGAATCTCAACAAGAGGTGTTTGGGGTAATTATGAAGGCATTAGTTATAAAGCATTTTAACAAGAAATATCTCCAGACAGACTGCAGCCTTCTAATTTCTGGATTTCATTAGGAGCAGACTATCTATATAAATACCTAAAATAATTCTTTATGTAAGCAGAGCCTCCCCTGGAGAAAGAATACAGGCTAGGCAACCTCTTGAGGCCTTTCCAGCTGCATTTTCAATGATCTTTTGGTTTTGTGCTGAGCTGCAATGAAAAACTAGAGAGCATGTCTATCAGGACATGGATTTCATTGAGAGAAAATTGAAGAAAATCAGGACTCAGGCTGCATAGAGAGCTTCTGAACAGAGCCAGCTGAATTACTTGTTATTGATACATGACTCGAAATGCACAATAATAATTTTGGAGGATCATTACAGCTAGAAATGTCATGTTTATATGAGCTACCAAAGTAAAGTTATTATTCCTCCGTTATTCTCTCCAATTACTTAACAGCACAGAACAAGTAAATTGGCTTTTTTTAGACTACTTGGAAGATGCTTAAGAGCAAAATTCTTGATTTACAGGAGCAGTACGTGCTATAGTTAGATACACAATAAAATGGCTCCTTTCTCTCATGAATAAATAGCACAGGGAAAAACTTTGTTCTTATTTCAAAGTGTGAACAATCACTGAGTTTTTCTCTCTGCCCTTTGGCCACCCCTACACCAAGGACTGTCTTATTCCACAAAAGGCATTCTTGAAGACAATTGGTTTAAACAGAGTGGCAGAAGAAAGGTGGTAGAAAGGGCCCTTAATGAACAGAACTCCATCCACTTGATTAATGGGGTGGAGAGGTGATTTATGCAGTGTACTAACAGAAATGGCTGTTGGCAATGATACTTATTAGTAGCTGCACCTGCAATTAAGTCCTGATCACAAGGAAAAATAAAGTGCTTATCTTTAATATGTAAAATCTTCTGGAAGTGGAAAGAGAGAGAGAGAGAGCAACTCTTTTATGCTGGGTTTGTGTTGTACTTTGATACAACTGCCCCTGATTCAGCTCATCAGAATGCTAATTGCTTTCATGTTCATCCAACTTTAACTCTGCAGAGAGGAAATAATACTGGGCTGATCCATCAGGGAAAGGAAACTGCTGATACTGGTTGGAACAATTCTACCTTGCTACTAGCTGAGAATGTGTCGTACAAAGTAGCAGCTAGTAGATGATAGATAGATATTGCTATCAAGAAGGTATGAATAGTTAGGAAAGTAGACAGACAGGCAGGCAGATGAATAGATCTGCAGCTCCTTGATTGTTTCAGATGCCAAGACTGCAAGTCTAACAGACTGACTGACTGATTATCTTCCTCCTAGATACTTAATGGTTATAATAATAGCTGGGGTCAATCTGCCAGTGGTTGCTCATGAAAAGTAATTAATCTGGTTCATACCCTTTCCCAGGGGAAAATAAATTATGTATACATCTTTCTTTGGTTGTCCTTGGAGGCAGAACTTCCTGGCTCCTAAAGCACTCTCAATGTAGATATAGAGTAAGGATTTCTTTATTAAGACAAATGGAAATTTAAGGTCTATGAAAGCTCAGAAGCAAAATGTAAATCAACTGAAGGTGAAAGCAATTCATAAACTTAAAGTCATCTCTTCTCCTCTGCATTTATACTCTCTGGTACCTACAAGGAATCAGATTCTTTGTGTTCCACTCTCATGCCCCACAAACTGCACACCTGGATGAACAATAAATTTTGGAAAAAAACACCTTCTTCTGTTGTTTTACTACACCACAGATGAAACTAGATCCATCTTACCTAAAAGCAAACTGTTTTTTGCCCTGACATGGTCAGGCAGTTGGACTAGATGATCATTGATCCACTCCTTTCCAATGGAAAACATTCTATTCTATTTTTCAAGCTGAGTTTTCGGCAGTCATGTGAGACACACACACTTCCAAATGTTGATTCAATCTCCCTTAAGGTGTGACTCCCAGAGGTGAGATGAATTAGAGGTGGGAAATTCTGGATTTCATTTAATTTGATTTCCTTTTATTGACTATAGAGATGATCTACACAAGCAGCTTAGATTTGATTTCTGACTTCTGAATAGCTAACAGAAGGTGAAAGAACATCACCTGCCTACTTGTCTTCTTTGGACTCTTTATTTTCCTCACTCACCAAGTCTTCTTTTATGTCTATCAAGGCTTCCTGCACATACTCCTCCTGCCCCCATTTCTCACAGCCTCCCCCGAGACAATGTCTGTAAGTGAGGATTGCCCACTGGATTTCACTTCATTTGATTTCATTTTATTGACTGTAGAGATGATCTACATAACAAGCTTAGATTTGATTTCTGAATAGCTAACAGAAGGTGAAAGAACATCACCTGCCTACTTGTCTTCTTTGGACTCTTTATTTTCCTCACTCACCAAGTCTTCTTTTATGTCTATCAAGGCTTCCTGCACATACTCCTCCTGCCCCCATTTCTCACAGCCTCCCCCGAGACAATGTCTGTGAGTGAGGATTGCCCACAGCAATTAGCCATTTAGGTTTAATTGCCATGTAGTTAGGTTTATGCATCAAAATCTGTTACACACCTTTGAAAACTATCTCTCTCCAACTATTCAGCTATATACACAAAGATTATCTTCTACTTTCAGGCCTTCTGTAATCCAAGACTAAATATTAGTGATGCTCTATGGGGCCATGAAGTTTGATTAATTCTTTTACAATTTGCATACCTAATTAAACAACTTGCCTTCATTGTCTGAGCACTGCCATTAGTGTTTGAGATTATGTTCAGTACCCTTCACAGAGCTGCATTTTCTTTGCATAAATTTTAAGATAAATATTTTATAAAAGAAGATACTCCTTCTTCAACTACTGCTGTTCTCATTCTTTCAGTCTTTGTTTTTCCTAAGACTCTGAAATGCTTGAAGTCTTCATGCTTTCATTTCTATTCTCTTGAGAAGACACTACAGTGAGAGACTAGCAGGAAGTCCTGTCTGTGGCTTCTAAATTCCAGACAGGCACTAAAAATAAATTAACTTTTTTCTCAATTGCAACACCAAACCCATGTTTCCATGGTAGCAACCATGTCACCGGATAAATTCTGTCATCAGTCTTCACAGTTCCCATTCAATTTGACTGGGAGAACTTTGCCTTGTCATATGGCATGGTTGGAGGTTAAAAACCTCTTGTCATCCAGCAAGAGTCACCAAACATCACCAAACACCAAAGCCTAACACCAAAATCAGTGAACAATAAGCATAATTATACCCAAGCTTCAAGCTGAAGTCAGTATGATCCACAGAATAAGTTACCACACAATCTGAAAAGAAACTTGTGCATTGAAACTTGAAGAAACTTGTGCATTGGTCCTTCATCCTCCCTCAAATGCTTATCCTACTAGGCCTCTTAAAAACAAGACTTAAATATCAATATCTATGATATATGTTAGTTGTAATAGTTGAGTCAGCTGGCAATACAAGTGAGGAGTCTCTCAGATTTGTTTTAAATGTCTGTTGTTTGACCTGGATCCCATCTGTCAGTCCTAGATAACTCCCCTGGAAGCCTCAAGTAATTAATATGATGAGCATGTCATTAAAAGGTCATCATAGTAGATGACTATGGACAATTGAATATCTTAAGACACTACCTGCATAGCTCCCTCTATGAAATATACCTCCACTTGCCCTCCTTATCAGAAGGCCACAGGTTTCATGCATCTCCCATGTATTTGTCAGGATCACGTAGATGTAGAAGATACTTCAGGATATCTCAAACAGCAGTAGGCTATTGTGAACAATGTGAAAATATGAACAATTGAATCTAAATGTTTTTTACAAAGTTACATGTTGCTGCTACCATTCCCATCTCTTGTTAACATCTAACACCTACACTCGTTCGTGTGAAGTTAGATGTAAGTGTTAATTAACTGGTAAGAAGAAAATTCTCTGCAGCTTTAGAAGGCAGGACAGAACTTGTCTCCTTTCATATAATATTGAAAGGCTGATGTCTCATGCTGACATAGATGTCCTCTTGGCTGCCTTCATGGATTTGAAGAGAGAGAGAGGCATCACCAAAGGACAATTTGTTTCATTTCAGGACACTGTGCCTAAGATCACAAGTCCTGCTCTCTGGAAGATGCTTAATTCACTCCATAACATCCAGGGAGCCTTGTTTGACTCGTGGAGATTTAGAACTCTGATGTTAAGCTAAGTCCTACTCCAGGTATTTGAATTGCATATGGAAACTACTTGACTATGGGTCAATACAGTTTGAACTTGACATATATAGGAAAGTGAGTATGAGAAGAGCTTGCCCTAAGGCAAGTTAAGTGTGGAGCATAATGGAAACCAGAAAGATGCAAATCTGACACTTTTTCATGTCTTATTTTGAAACTGAGCTCCTGGAGAAATGATGAAGCAGATGATAAGGCTTTGCTTATCTGTTTGATTGTGTTTTTATGTAAAACTTCATTTCATGAACATTAACCAAGCAGTGCTGTATAGAAAAATCAGTTCTAAAAATCTTTTTTTATCTTCTCTAGCTGCAATATCTCACAGAACATCTCTGCTCTTTATTCACTTCTTTAACTTTCCTGCTCAATCACTGTCCTACATGCCTTGTTTCTTTAGAAAGCAACATGATATTAGAAGATTCAGATTACTCCCAGCTGAAATTTAGGTAAAAAATTAAAGCATGCTTACAAATCCGTGCAGCAGAGACAGAATTCAACTTTGGCTCTTGAAATGGGATTCATAAGCTGAAATTTAGACACTAAAAGTTAGATACTTAAAAATTAAACTTCTCAATTGGACACAGAATCCTTTTAAAGCCACTGGTGAGTGATACCACTTCTACAGTGTGGTCTCTCTCATGTTTTCCATGGAAGAAATAACCACCCCCTGGACATGGCTGTATAGCCTGTTGACTGCATGGGAGGCCTATGACACACACCCTGGACTGGATCAGATGAAACCAAAATGTATGGAACAGTGGTTTTGATCCAAGACATTTTTTTTTTTAAAAGCAGTTGTTGAAGTTTTTCAAAGCTTAGCCATTTTAGTTTATTTTTGCCAAAAAAAAATTGATAGGAGAATGAGAAAAGGGAATGCATAGGTCAGGAGGTCTCAGGTGATAACTTTTAAACTTTACACCCTTTCAAAAAGAAGCATAGCCTGTACTTTGCAGCTACCTTATCGGGTTGACTTTACCAGGAAGAGGTCAAGCTGCACTCTTGCTCCTTAGGCTTGATCTCATTACTATTTCATATATTGACTCAAAGCTCAAACCTGAACTTTAGAGCTTCATTTGTATGATATCTGATACATCTGTACTAGAAATATCAGGTCAGTTTTCTTCAGTCTTGGATTTTTTCCTAGGAATTTTGGTGACTTTTAGCTCAACCAGAATTTATTGACTCCTGGGTTTCCTTAAGAGGAGTGTGGCCAGCAGGTCAAGGGACCCTCTACTCCTCTCTGGTGAGATCCCACCCACAGTACTGCATCCAGCTCTGGGGCCCCCAGCATAAGAAGAGTATGAACCTGTTGGAGCAGGTCCAGAGGGGGCCTTGAAGATGATCAGGGGGCTGGAACACCTCTCCTAGGAGAACAAGCTGAGAGAGTTGAGGCTGTTCAGCCTGGAGAAGAGAAAGCTCTGGTGAAACCTTCTAGCAGCCTTCCAGTACTTAAAAGAGGGTCTACAGGAAAGATGGGCAGGGACTCACTGTCAGGGAGTATGGTGACAAGCTGAGAATGAATGGATTTAAACTGAAAAAGGGCAAGTATAAGGAAGAAACTCTTCATGAATATGACTGTGAGGCACTGGAGCAAGTTGCCTGGAGAAGCTGTGGATGTCCTCTCCCTGGAAGCATCCAAGGCCAGGTAGGATGGAGCTTAGAGCAACCTTGCCTAGTGGAAGAGTGGTTGGAACTAGATGAACTTTAAGGTCCCTTTCAATCCTTACTATTTTATGGTTCTATGGTAAGTACCCCTTACAGAAGGGAGCTCCTCACCATCACTATTTCCCTTTGGCTGCATCCATCCTATGGGACTCCCCTGCTGTAGGATCCTGATACTTGCTCTCCAGCTGAGCATTTACTGCAGATCTGTGACTATTTGCTGTGTTTGGTTGGCTGTCCTGTTACACACCTTCCTAGCAATGGCCTCTCACATTTTGTTTTCCACATGTGTTAATTCCTGCAAGTCCTTCACTTAAAGGGAAAACACAGAGCAGCCCCAAAGGCCAACTACTCCCCTGCTGCCTTTTCTGCGTGTTTACCCAATGTGAAATCACCTACTAGGTGTTTGTCCAATTTTACTGCTAAAAGCCTTGTTTTTATCATGAAAAAAACTGTTTTTCAGCACTCCAGACCTCAAAAGCCTGTTAGAGGATATGGTTGGGTTTTTTTTTTGTGAGAATCTTTTGTCAGACTGTATTCCAGTGTTGCTATCCATCCCCTCTTGCAGATGCCACACACTGGCTACGACCCTTTTATCAAGATATTTCCAGTGGTTACACTTCCTGAAGCTATTTTATACGTGCTCAGGTAAACAGATTAATAGTAATTTGGAAAAGGTGGAGCTGTATGAATATGCAGGACAAAAATAATATTTATATAGGGAAAACCAGAAGAAATGTTGAGCCAGGCAATTCTGGAAAAGTTTGTATGTATCTGTGCATTCTAGAATATTTTTATATACTGCTAAAAAAAATAAAATTCCCATTTATTTCCCCTTGAGGAAAAAGAAATTAAGTGTTCAACATTTCTATCAAGTCTTTTCCCTGAAATTACACGGTGGATCAATGTTTTCAAATAGTTTCAATAGGTTAAGAATAGCCCTGTCTTCATGAATGGTCATTATGTCTTAAGCAAAAGACATTAATCAAATTAAATCATTAATCATTAATCAAATGTTATTGCAATAGCTTATAGGAGCCCTAAGGCAAATGCAGAAGTGAAGCACTCAAAATTATTTCATGGCATTAACCTGTATTGAAATTATTTGGTTTGATATTTGGCTCTGCCTTTTCCAAATGAATCAAACATTTCAGTGTGAACTTGAGAATCCCTCTTCAGAAATAGTAATTACACAAGACATGTTGTTTTCATTGCAGAAGGATTTTTGACTCACATACTGGCCTCCAAAACCAACCAAGAAATCATTGAAAGAATGTTCCAGCCAGCTGTAATGGAAACATTCTTCATTTTTCTTTCTGGAACTTTAATATTTCATTGCTCAAATATGTGGCTATAAAGAAAGACAAGTAGAGTAATAATAGAAATTAGTATATGACAAATGCAGTCACCTGTGAAGAGGAAAAGCAGAAAAATTAGAGGAATTTAGCTTCTTTTTGTCTCAGAGCGTCATTATATGACTCACCAAATGTTCCTCTCCATCATCTATCTGAAGTCAAGGTACCAATGTTCTGGCAGTTTTCTCTCTGGGTACAGAGGTAACCACTTCCTGCTAAAAGCATCTGAATTGTTTTCAAATAGCTGATAAATGTGAGTGCCAGAGGGAAAGTAGGAGAAAAAGGGAAAAAAAAAAAGGGGAGAGAAAAAGAGAAACAAAAAGAACACAGCATTTTACATGTGAGCCTGGAATTAATCAAATTAAATTATATTCTCCACTGTGTCTCTGGGAGGAAAGAAAATTGCTGGTGTTCCAATAGTTGGTATTTTATTAAAAGCCACTCTATTTTTTTTTTTCCCCCAAGCTTTTAAAGTAGAGACAGACTGAGATGAAAATCCCACCAGTAGTTAAAAGCTACTTTCCTTTTGCTGCTGAGCTTCTGAAAGGGTACTCAGGAAAACAAATGCATGAAAAGCTGAGGGATGAGGGTAGACAGCACTTGCACCTGGCTGCTTCAGTGTATTCTGTCCTATGCCCATGCAAATGCTGGAAACAGCAAAGCAAAAGCCACATGCCAGTAAATTAGCTAAGCACTCAGTTAAGTACCAGAAAAAAATTGGGGATTTTCACGTTTCCAATACCTTCATTGTTGCAGTTTTTTCTCTGTCTGAAGGAAAGTGAAAAAGCTATTTTCAGTCAGAATTGAAAAGATATTTTTTAATCCCCTGCATAAAATATGTCAGCTCTGTAATCTGTGATGGCAGCATGTGGAAGATAATTCTATTAACATTCATCTAGCCATAAAATGTTCTTTTTATTCATTCTTTCTCTATTATTTATCCACAAATACTCAAAAACCATATTTTTAAATTAACTGTACAGCTATACATCAGCTACCAGAATCAGAATCCACCTGCATTTCAGGTCTAGACCTTTTACCAAAACTGATCCTCACAGAGAGGACTACAAGCCTAAAGGGCTTCCTCTCTAAAATCCATTAAAAAGTATTAAAACACCAGAAATGCATTAGTAAAATGAAAGAGACAGGGAACTATTCAGGTTTTGTCCCAGTAAACAAACCAACAAAAAAAAGGGCCCTACATGATATTTAAAGCTGACTTTGCAAATGCATCCACAACCAAGTGACCAAGCCACCAAGGGAACACTTGTGAATGAGCCTCCTACAAGTGTGAACATCCAAGCAGCTGTGGCACTAAGCCAGCTGTTAATTCAGTTATTTCTTGGCATCTCAGGTGGATTTTAAAGCTTGACTTGAGCTCTGTAGAACCACAGCAACACTACTGCCTGTACCTGAGGTGCAGACCTTTGCACCAAATCCCTGTTTGCTGCTTCTGGCAGGAGTTGTTTTCACTCAAACACCAGTTCTGAGGCACCAGTTAATACATCCAAATGATTCAGCCTTTGCTTTGTCAACCTTGCCATCTGCCTGCTTCTTCATCATCTCTCCAAATGGGAGGGGATAGCCCACAGAAACCCATCTCCTCACAGATGCTCTCAACAGCAATGCAAGGAGTCTTGGCAGTCCCCAGAGGGGACTTGTGGTTGGAGATGTCTATTGCCCGACACGGAAAATCACTGTGACCTTAAGTGGTCTCCAGTGTGGCTGTAAAAGTGAAGTGATACACATCCCAATTAGCTGTCAGTGAGGAGTGGCCTTGCAAACAACTTGCAGGTTGTTCTCCAGTCATATTGGGTGGTCCAGGAGGCTGCAGACCATGCCCAGGGATCTGTATGAGCTTCATCAAGGTCTGAAACCACACTTAGAGCCTCACAACCCCTACAGGGCTTGGCAGGCTGGCCTCAGGGGTGCCTTGAGCTTGCTCTGCTAAGGGATGTCCAGTGTAAACACACAGCACTACCCTGCAGAGAGGCCTCCAGGGGCCCTTAGGGTCATTTCAGATATCCCAGACAAGCAGAAAGGGAAATAGAGCTGCAACGTTCTGTCTGTTGGGTGGGTACAGAGTCCATTGGTGTTCTGCTGAACACTGAGAGCCTCACTGGAAAGGCAGTGAAGTAATTAATCCATTGACTGAGACATCTCCGTTGCCACGTGTCAGGGGATTCCATCAAAAGCACAACCTGGTTTCAGTGGGATGAGACCTGTGAAGGTCCCGGCTGCCATCTAGTGGAGCCCTGTTGTGTCTTTAGACAAAAATAAATATATAAATAGAACATACCCAAAAATGGAAAACTGATCTGTCATCTGTAGGTGAAATACCCTCACTCCTCGAGAAGAAAATACAGTAGCCTAGATACCACTGAAGCTGAGGACAGAGCAGCATCATACAGTTGGGCTGTTTCCAGAATAATCATATGGTATTTTAATTCCCCCTACCTCAGCTTGTTCTCTAGCACGTGCACTTTGCAGCACAACCCAACGTTCTGGTTTACACATTATCATCTGTTCAGCAAGGAGATGAAGAAAAACCTGAACATATTGATTTCTTTGATGTGGATTAGCTGTGGAAACTTCTCTAGTTCCTAAAATCACTTCAAATTATCAGAATTTAATGAGATGACCAAAAAAAGGGAAATCTACAATTCCCTGTGTGCTGGTATCAGCACTCATGCAGACACAGTCCATTGGATCAAGGAGCTTTATCTGGCTGGAAACCAATCTGAGTTACTAAAATAAAGCTTGTGTTTGGGCAGAGCAGGGGAGGCACTGCCACAAATAGCACTTGCACCAAAATATAGCACAAATAAACATTTCCAGGCATTTAATATTATGGCATGAAATATGAACGTGGTGTATTTTTATTTGCAACCGAGCAACACTAATGATCTGCAAGCATAAAAAGAATGAAATATTAATACAAACTGGGACACTTTTTAAGCTCGTTAGCTATAAGATTTTCATAGTACAAAATAATTTTCACTAACCAAACTCCTCACCATCACTCTGACAACTTGCAGTAGGGTAGATATAATTAAAAGCTTTAATCCTTGTGGATAATTGCAAGGTATGCACCTTAAGGACACCATATTAATATCTTAATTTAGTACTATGAGAACACCATTCCAACCAGACAGTGATTGTGCAGATGTAATTGTGCCTCTTACAATCAAAGCTGATGTGGATTACACGTCTCTGATCTCAATTTCAATTTCCAGACCTTTCCCTGACCATCAGGGAATAGTGCCATTATAATTAAAACATTTTTCATGCTTGTTCCAAATCTATTATAGACAGGGACATCTGCCTTTTCCTACAGACACATACAGGCAACAGATCTGGGAGCTTAATACATGGAAGAATTTCAGGTACAATTTAGCCTAGATAAAATCTCTACTGGCAAAATTTATTAGAACAAAAAATTAAAATTCATAGATCATAGAAATTAACAGAACACTTTAAGCTACTTCTTATATTTCTATGTTTTCTTTTCTCTGCAGTGTCCTACATTAAGGTCAATGTCATTACCAGTATAGGACATTCCTTGGTAGAGGTACCAAGTTTTTGCTGTATTACAGCTTGAATCATAATTCCAGTAAATCAAAACACTGAAAAAGTGTCATTGCTTCCCTCAAATCTGAAATTATTTCATGATGTAAAAAAAATAAATATATAACAACTTTGCCTTGGTGTTAGATAAAAGAACCACAAGTACTCACTCTTAGTCATATGACAGAATCATAGAACCATTTCAGCTGGAAAACACCTTTAAGATCATTGAGGGCAACTATAAAACCAGCAAAAATAAAGATATAACAGCTTTGCCTTGGTGTTAGATAAAAGAACAAGTACTCACTCTTAGTCATACGACAGAATCATAGAACCATTTCAGTTGGAAAACACCTTTAAGATCATTGAGGGCAACTATAAAACCAGCACTGCCAGGTCACCACTAACCCATGTCCCTCAGCACCACATCTACATGGCTTTTAAATCCCTCCAGGGATGGGGAGTCCACCACTGCCCTGGGCAGCCTGTTACAGTGATTGACAAACCTTTCAGTGAAGAAAATTTACCTGATGTCCAACCTAAACCTCCTCCAGCGCAACTTAAGCATGTTTCCTCTTCTATCACCTGCTTCTTGGGAGAGAAGAGTGACCCTCACCTCACCACAGCCTCCTTTCAGGGAGTTATCAAGAGCAGTAATGTTTTACCTGAGCCTCCTCCCAGGCTAAACAACTCCAGTTTCTTCAGCTGCTCCTCAAAACCTGTTCTCTAGACCCCTCACCAGTTTTGTTGCCCTTCTTTGAACATACTCCCCCACATCCATGTGTGTCCTGTAATGAGGGGCCCAAAATTGGACACAGCAGTAACAGTTTATTAATACAGCAAATAAAAGATACTGTTAATAGGAGAAAGCCATTGCTTTTGATTGCTGTTGAAGTAATTAATAGTTATATTATGTAGGGAAGCAAGGTAAGGCACTAAGCTAGACAGAAAAAAACTGTATAAAAGGGTGATTGCCTGACTGAGAAAGAAAATAGGGCAAAACCAATGGACAAGAGTAGAAGAAACAACTCAAATACTCTACAGCAAGATATTTTCACTCAAAAGATAAATGGAAGGTGGGGTCTTCAGTGATTTCATGCTGTCAGAAATTTTACTTATATTTAGGAACCTGGGAGGTGTCTTCGTGGGGAGAAGATAATGTCACGCAATTGATTGTGATACTACATAAAAGTCAAGCCCAAGGAACTTAAAGTGTACCTAAACTGGCAGAAATGTGACAGTTATACCTAAAACTGTTGATCTTTAGTCTTCTGCTGCCTGCCCTGGAAGCTGTTTTACTTCTGCCTTTACTCATTGCAGTGTAAACCCTGTGGGAATTTGCACACCCTGGGAATGATTCTTTATTGCTCTGGCCCTACTCCAAGTGAAAGCAAATCATACTTAGCAACATTTATTCTTCAAAGGTTAAGGAGTTTCTGCTACTCACACTTCATACTTGTTTTATCAACCTTTGCATGTGACAGACAGGACCTTTCAGAAATATAGTCTTGCATAAGTATGCACATGCTCCTAAACTAGTGTTCAGCTTAGTAAAAATTAACTGAATTAGATGTAATTCCCATCCTGAAAAAAATTGATTTAAGTTTTAAGTTCTGCTTAACTCTTTATATTATTATCAACCCTAGTTGATAGAGACCATGATCTTTGGGATCCAGTTTTGGGTTTTACCACTCTTCCCATTAGCTGGATGCCATATGACACTGAAAGCCACACACTCTCATCTATTAGTCTCTTAGTATAAAGAGATCACCAGCCATTCATCACATGCTTCCATCCAGCTCAGTTTAAATCCTTCTGGATAAAGGAATGAAACCAATATAAAAAATATCTTGGGTCCCACATTGTAATGTGTGTTTTTTTAATTGAAAGAGGAAGACACTTCCTTAGCACTCAACTTTCACATAAAAACTAGATTACATAACCTTCCACTTCAAGCTCACTGTGATTACCTGGACACAAAGGAAATAGGAAGGTAAGTCCACTTTTCTTCATTCCTTTCCAAGCCCTTGTTCCCATCAAAGTGGTTAATCAATCCATTAATTTACAGGTTAAAACCATTGGTTAAAAAAAAAGCAAAACCAAACAAACAACTAGACAAAACCCCTTGAGTACTAACACTGGGAATGCAAGTTTATTTTTGAACTTCTGCATGTTTTACAACACTGAAGAGCAAAAAGTCACAGAGGAAAATATTTAGTATTCCTATCAGTCTCCTTTCCTTGTCCACATCCCATGGGGCTCATTCTCTTTCTGGGCACACGTTTGCTTTCCTTTAACTTACTTGCAGAAAGAGTAGTTTAATGATTACCTTAATGGATGCTTGTCCTTCCCAACACCTCCACTTCCTACTACTTGGCTATTTTCTAACCTGAGCTACTGAAATAACATCAGAACACAAGAGTATGTCAGATTTTACCACAAACCTTGAATCTTTTTGATTCTAAAGAGACAACATAAAGACAATATAAGAGAACGTTTTAGTCACTTTATTGAAGTTTAACAAGACACTTGGCTTCCTATTTGCAAGTCTACTGAATCAAAACAAGGAACAAAGCTTGAAGAAGTTGGTGAGACTCCCATTCCCATTGCAGGAGGATTAAATTCCAGTTTCCAGAGCTGATCATGTGGTGTCACTGAAGGGTACTAGTGTCCACTGGCTATACACTGTGCTCTATGGTTCATCAGTGAAAACGTTCAGGAAGTGAACCAAGAGGAGGTGGCTTTTTGTTGGTTGGGATGCACAGTATATGAATGAGAGGGTTATTTTCCCTTGAGAAGGTAAATCAAGGTTTAGTCACTTCAACGTTTGTCCTGCAAAAGCGGTCCAGTGGACAGAAGTGTAGAAGCGGATCCTCCTCCAGCTTGCTCAGTATAAACTGCAATCATTTTATTTGGTGGCCTTTTTCATCTGTTTGTTTAAGGTTTTTTCTCATCCAAATTTATACGTGATTCCCCGGATCCTGAGGCCACCTTTAACACACAGAGGTGGTCATTTTCACTCCAGAACTAGAGGGCACAGTCCACCTTGTCCTCCTCCACACTCGCACAAGTCCGTATCTCTTGCCGTGCCACCTCCGGCCAATTTCTGTTTGCACCTCAAAAGGAAATGAGAATGCTATTTTGTGGTCAAATACTGCTTAGAAGTAGACTAGTGGGAAAGGGGAAAGGCAATAATAGTGGCTAGAGAAGGAGAAAATTTAGAGATCTCAGTCCAAATTAGTTCCTCTGGGCTCCCTTTCTCGCTGATAAAGAGGATCCTCCAGAGAGTATTTTGTGTGTCCTGACTCACTCTGTTCTGATGAAAACATCTCCTTCTGCTAGCTCAGAGCTGGCTTCCCATGTTGAAAAGAGTAAGTGAACCCCATTATAAACACTCTTCCTTTCAAGAGGAAAAGGCATACTTTGAGTCCACTCTGTCCTTTGTTCCTGCTTGATGAACATCCTAACAATCAAAGTTTATTTTTTTTAGGACTGTCACACAGTTAAAGGAAAAAAATCTCACTTCCATTTTTACCTTGCCTGGTTTCCATTTCTACCCTGTGATCCTCAGTCCATCCTCCTCTGCTGAACTGAAAAGTCTATTAGCATTGAGTAACTTTTTCCCATCAAAGTAGTTAGACTTTGGTATCTTTATGCATAGTCAGATCTCCCCAATCTTCTGAGAAATTAAAGAGATGAGGCCTCTGATTTTAACACTAAACATTTTTTCCACCACTAGAATATTTTCTCAGCTTTTTATGTCTTTTTAATATTAATAACAATTACTAGAATAAATTTATACTAGTAATGGTCCCACCAACATTGCCTACAGAATTAAACACAGATGCTCCACATTGCTTGCTCTTCCTCAGTTGTTTCCATCTGCTTCTAGAAAGCTATAATCTGCAGCAAGTTTTAGTCAGCATTCACTAATTTGTGGCAAAAAAATACTACTTTGCTAAGATGGTGAGGAGCAAGCCATCAGCAATCAGTAGATATTTGCTTGTTGTTGGCAAGTATATATACGATGCGTTGGCATGTTCACCAGTGGGCCCAGGCCAGCCACTAAAGCCTATTTTCACATCTGATGCTTATTAGAAAAGTGCTTTTCCAGTTGTTTAATAGGAAGGAAATTCCTAAACTGAAGTGCTGTATGTCAAGGGTGTGAAGATGAATGTAAAGCTATGGTCTACCATCAGAAGATTAGGATCATTAACAGACTAGTGAAGAGTACTAATTGAACATAAGCATCGTTAAAAGCAGTCCATCTGTAGCCATAAACTGAACCAAAAGTCTAAAAAGTGTTATTTTCTTTTAAAAATACTTGGTTTAATATTTCAGAAATTTCTGGCAAAATTAAGAGTGAACTGTGGCACATGTAGACACTTAAATACTGTTTGAAAGCTTAATGAACCCTGGTCTTCAAACTGGGAAAATGGAGATTTAGTCAATATAGCCCAGGGCATCTAAGTGGGTCAGCTACATCTAACACAGACAACTGTACTTGGTCATCTGAATATTTCACTGACTGATTATTAGGGACAAGATTCACCTCCTAAATACACCTTTGACAATCTAGGGGCTGCCATATATTTATCAGGACTTTCCCTTTTTAGGAGCTGCAGGTAGAAAACAGCAGACTTTTATTATAGTCTGAAATAGAATCCCAGTCATACTCCAGGGATTTTACTTATCCTGTAGTCAGAGAAGAGGGGGAAATTCCAGGTTTCCCACCCATTATACACTATGGAGGATAAAATGCTATGTTTCCTATACAATTTAAGAAGCATTCTTATCACAACATTTACATTATACAAATGGATCTGGGTACTAAGCTAGATGGAATTATTTCTGTCCCATCAACATTAAAATTCTTACATATATTGTAAACAGAAAACCAGATTTATCAATGTGAAGAAATACTGGGAAGCTTCATGAACATATTAAAAATACTAATATTTCAGTATGCAGTAAGAATATTATACTTCAGCACTCAGCAATCAACAAACTTAAATTCTTTGCAATTTAATTATAGACCTTTCATAAAAGGAGATCCCTTTTCATCACTGCAATAGCTTCTACTTTCAGGTCTGAACCTAGCATGGGTTTTCCAAGCCCCACTCTAGTACCAAAATGAGCAGAATGGATTAAGAGTGCTTGACAGAATAGCAAAGAAGCAGAAATTCATTTCTCCACTAGATGGCTTCATTCTCATGAAGATAATTGAAGTTCTTCTTCATGTATTCCCATGTTAACAGACAAAATCTTTTAGTTTCTTAGGATTATCTTCTTGTATAAAGCAGATTATTAACTCTGTATATCTGCCAGTGAAAGTAATATTGTAAGGGATATAGTTTCCTTACCTCTTGGTTCAGAAAACAGTAGAGAACTGCTACAATAAATCCCTAAAAAGAAGAAAAAATATTTGGTGTTAGCACAGTTCAAAAAAGTCACTTGCACTATCTCACTGTGTATGTCAATTAATGAGTATCACTACAAGCTGAAGGATAGTTATAAATTGGAAAATTCTTAATGTATCTCCCACAAAGCTGATCAGGCAGGTAATCCACTAGTTAGTGGCAGTTCAGAGTCAGTCACTTGGTATGAATTCTCCAGAACAGATGATGTGGCAGTTGACATTCTCCTACATTATGCTTACAAAAGTATGGTCCCTTCTACAGTCAGAATTCTTTACACAGTGTAAATCAGTAATGAAACAGTCTTCATGAGGAGATCCACATGCAGAGCTCATACAGCTTTTTAGTCAAATACTGAGCTTGTGCAGTGCAGCAGATGAAATCAAATGTGGATGTACTGAACACTTCTGTTAAGATTCTGAACTGACACAAACCCAGGAGAATCCTAGGAGGTCAACACACCTAGGTGATCAGATACCAGCTAAACACCTCACCCTTTTGTTCATTTAACTTTCTTCTTAGGTTGATAATTAGCTCCACAAAGAGTATGCCCAGGAGGATCAGGATTAAGATGTGGAGGGTTTAGTGGACAGGACTGACACAAAGGATTACATTCTCCAGAGGACTAAACCAGCACAACTGCAGGATTTTTGGTGATGCTCACTGACAAATGATGCCATATGATGCCTTTGGTATGATTCCCCACAGTGGCTTCTCGTAGACTCTGAGGTGCAGCACAGGGCAGAGGAGGAAAGCACAGGGCAGCTTGGTGCTGCCTTGCTCACAAATCAGGTAACAAAACCACTGTGAGGGTATGTCAGAGCACCCCCCATAGCTGCCCATGCTCTGGGTGCCAACTCGGAGCACTTAGGACCATTCAAAGTACCCCAAAATTTGCCTTACCCAGGAGGGAATCACAGATTCCATTCCTCAGGGCAATAGTCTGTGTGGGGTTGATATGTGCACCAGGCACTATTAGATGTTTAGATGTTTGCCTACGGACTTATTCTTTGCCAAAGAATTAGCAAGGGGGCTGGTTCTACAGCTTTGATTGCCCCTGATAGTTCAACATCAGTCCAAGTCAGCTTGATCTTGTCAGAGAAGCCAGGAAGGTATGGGAATTATCACTTGTAGCAAAGAAGGTTTTCCATGCTTGACTTTGACCCACCATCCAATTTACATAAGCATCTGAAAGGCTTGTATTTGCAAAATCTGCAAATATACAGCCAGGTAGGATGTAGGTCACAGCTTCAGATATTTTAACTCAGGAAAAAAAAATACAAAAAAACCCCCAAAAAATGTACTAAAAAAAAAAACCTACCACACAACAAACCAAGAACTCTGTGAGGACACAGCTTCAGGATCCAATGATATTTTTGTGCAATACCTGTGGACACTAGATTAGAAAATCTACTAAGAGGCAACAGAAGCTTCAAGGGTCATTTTACCTGAAAAGATCCAATGCAGAGCTCTAAGTAAAGCCGGAGCCCCAGGCTGGTGTGTTCAGGAAGAAAGTTGAAGACAATATAATGGGTTCCAAATAATGGAATGAGAAGCAGAGTTGACCTTGAGAGACGTCTAGTATAGGACACGACAAGAAGTAAGGTAAAATTTCCCCAAGTGAAGATTAATGTACATAATATTCCACAGTAATGAACAGAAGTTATAAAAAGGATCCAAATATCTGCATATAGTGCTGGGAAAAAAAACAATCTAGCTGGAAATAGATTGCAGACTGTTATTGTCAATACAAAAATTCAGGGCTTTTCTTCTGGTATTCTCTCTTTTTGAATGAGATTATAGTTCAGGAAAACACAAGGGTGTAGAACATTTTGCCCCATTGGAACCATTGAAAATTTGACATTTATTTGTAATTAATACAGGGAAAATAATATGCAGGCTACCTTTATGGTCATGAAAAGAAATCTGCAGAAAGTAATTTATCCTGCCCTAAATCACAGATCTAATGTAGGTTCAATGCATGGTTTCCAAGTCCCCCCATGGGTTGTAATTGGAAGGAAGACATCTGAACTGGTATGAATACATCACGTTTAGACAGCCAATGTGGGTTTGATTAGTTTCCTTGAGAATGGGATGAGTTTGGGAATTTCTAAAATGTAATGTGAGCCAAATCAAGCCTATCTGTGACACTGGACATATGCTCCTCTCTTTTAGAAAAAATGTAAGGTTTTATTATTAAAATATTTTTATTATTCCATGCATTACCTGTATTGAGAAGAGTTATTGAAGTTGATTTGTCTAGGGTCTAGTTTTTTCAGCAAAATTCTGATGATGTTGATAAAGAGGACAAAATTGACCTGTTGACCATATTTGGGGAAAAAAAAAGAAAAAGGTTATTTGTAATGTAAAACTTTGCAATGAAAATCTAGGGGGGTTATTTCAGTTATATAACTTGTGCAGTTTCAGTGAGACCAGTGTAAGATTATTTTTGTCACTCATGTTGACAGCATCAAGCATCTAAATAAGTTGCATTCCTTCTTAAAGAAACAGCTGAAGATGAAAATGTGACAATTTGACTTTTTTAGTAACCTATTCCTGACAATAGCTTGTGATTTTGTTTTTTTTTTTTCAGCTCATATTTTGAATGTCTTTTGAGATGGGTATTGTTAATATCTTGACATATTGTCAGTAATTCTACATGGTAATCATTTAAAACCCATCAGTTTATTCCATTAACCTCAGGCTTAAGAGCTATTATCACCTATGAACAGAGACTTATTCCCCTTGAAAGTTCTTCTTAAATAAACAGCTGAAGATGAAAATGGGACGATTTGACTTTGTTAGTAGCCTATTTCTGACAATAGCTTGTGATTTTGGTTTTTTTTCAGCTCATATTTTTAATGTCTTTTGAGATGGGTATTGTTAATATCTTGAGATATTGTCAGTAATTCTACATGGTAATCATTTAAAGCCCAACAGTTTATTCCATTAACCTCAGGCTTAAGAGCTATTATCACCTATGAACAGAGACTTATTCCCCTTGAAAGTTTGTATTCAGATTTATAGTTGATTCTGGACTCAGAATTTGTTTTCAAATATTAGAAGGATGGTTTAGCCACTCATCTGCTGTTAATTTCAGACCAACTGGAAATTCTGTGAAAGGTGTAATTTGTTTGAAGGACGTTTGCTTTGGGAGAGTGGCAGTTTACATTGGACACAGGTAAGCTCACAGTCAAAATTCTACCATTCCTCTTCCTAATTTCAAACATTTCAAACAGTAATTTTGATTTAAGTCTTTTTTCTTCTAGTGTTGGCAAATCCAGAAGCACCTACCCCAACAGAAATTATAATAGGTCCTTTGATGAGCCACCAGTAAGGAGAGTCTTGATTAATATCCCAGCATCTGAGAAAATTACACTAAGTTTAGAAAAAGACATATGTGTAATCACTGCAATAAATGCAAACCATAAGCCAAGAATGAGGAATATAATGTAGGAAACCATGACTTACGCTGTGTCTTCAAAGTAGAATTTTGCTAATATCCATATAAGGGTGAAGAGTGTTGGAAAACCTGTCAGACAGTTAAAAAGAAACCACGGTTGTCTAAGTCTTTTACTTTTGCACAGTAACTTTATGTAGGCAGCCACTTAGTTTGATTTTTAAGTCCCAACAAAAGGCCTGAGCAATTAGATTTACTGCACAGTACAACAAGGATGTTGCTGCCTCATGGCTGCACTTTTCACTAGTGGATAGAGCTCCTTTATTCATAAAATTGCCCAAATTAAAAGGTGGGCTATAGAAATTTCAGGACTACAAAAATTTCTCCACGTTGTTCCATTCTCAGAAGACTGTTTTTCATGAATAATGCATGGATGACTATTTTGCATGAATAAATGCAAGGTACACCTATCTTTGGTATTTCTGATAACTCAGAATCCAGGTTCCCAAATTTCCACTTTTTTCATAGGGACTTTAATGCTGTAATTTTAAAAAACTTGATTGCTCCTCACTAGCATGTATGTGAAAATAAAGTCAAAGCAATGCCCAAGTTAGGCACATCAATTAGATCAAATTCTACATCCAGTATTTTTAATGGGATGGATAAAACCTTGTTTAACATCTTGCCTTTTACTAAGTTCATGTAAAAGCCTTACTTACCCCAGCCAAAAAGGACAAGCCACCAAAAATATCTTCTTCCATGAGAAAGGGATGAGAGTAGTAAACAGTTTAGGTAAAGAGCCTCTACTAGCAGCCACATGAAGTTGGTCATCATGAAGTAGTGACAGAAAACTACTGAGATCTTGCATTCAGTCTAGGAAACAGGAGAGTCACAGTTTAGGCATTAAGTGTGAATGTGTGTGATTGATTTGCAGATGGGGTAGGCATCTGTAATGCAGAGATCTACAAAGAACAAATCTCACAATTGCATGCATGTTTAAGTAGAGAGGTTTCTGCATAGTAAGGCTTTAACCATTGCAATACCTTGGAATTTCCATCATATTTTGTTTTATATTTGTATGTTAGAAATATAGTCTGGTAACCCAAGCACACGATTTCTCCCAAAAGTTCATTGTCTTCAGTGTACCTTATAAAAATCAAAGGCTTCATAGCCCTGGGACAAATGTTCAAAGACTTATTTCCTTATTTATGCTCAACTTAAAATTTTTGTGTGGCCATAATTGATGGAGAAGAATGATCCCATAAACCTCTGTTTGAAAACCATTGTCATGTTGCAAATATTTTTTATTGGCTCAAAGTTAATTTGATTGCCTGCTACTTTGCATATCTTGTGGTTTTCAATTCAGAGCTTCCATTCAGAACATGAAATGTTTCCAGAAGAAAGGTCTGTTAAAAGTTGTGTTATGAGGTACTCAGTGTTGCTCAGTTTTAGGCTTTAGATTATAGAAATGTAAGTGTAATGATAGCACTTTTTTTTCCTACGTCAAAGACTATATGTAGACTGCTACAAGATCAGACATTGATGCATTCAGAACATAGAAGGGAATGAGGTACCCATTCATTGAGTTAAAACATGCTGAACACAAGAATTATATCATTTTCATTACTAGCTTAGAACAGGAAACAAGTAATTAGTAAAAATAAGCCATAAAAAAATGATGGTTTTACATATCATCTATATATACTTTCAAGTACCACAGTACCCTGCTTTTCGGGTGCTTACCGTAGAGAAGCTGCAATGATCAATGTCTCCCTCTTGGAAGAGGACAGCATCCTTAATGAAAATGGCAACAGCTTTTAAAATAAAAGTAAAAAAGAGCTGTACATGGATATAATTTCTGGGACAGCGAAGCCTCCTGGAAGAAACAGAGATTTTTTTGAGGTAGACCATAAAAAATGAAAGTGTATATAGATGATATGTAAAACCATCAAGTACCACAGTATCCTGCTTTTCGGGTGCTTACCGTAGAGAAGCTGCAATGATCAATGTCTCCCTCTTGGAAGAGGACAGCATCCTTAATGAAAATGGCAACAGCTTTTAAAATAAAAGTAAAAAAGAGCTGTACATGGATATAATTTCTGGGACAGCGAAGCCTCCTGGAAGAAACAAAGAGTTTTTTTTGAGGTAGACTTGTGCTGGCAGTAATGAAAACACTCAGTCTTTGTTTCATCTCAGGTACTTCTATGCATGTATAGAAAGAACAATTTCATCCAACAAGCTCTCTCTGCAGGCAGGCAGAGATAGAAACCTTCCTCACATAAAGCAACTCACCCATGGTCTATATCTTAATCCCCTTCCTTGTTTGGTGGTGACCTGGTGATGTTTCTGGTCTACCAAATTTAAGGACTCTCAGTTTTAGTTTGGGTTCAATGTACCTGAGCCAGGCTGTTGTTTGGCATTATTTCTGGACAAATAGAAACCTGCACTGAGGAATGATCTTTACTGATAGAATTCTGACTAGGGCCTAAACCACTCCCAAGAAAAAGCATGCAGAGATATCCTGGACTAACTAGATGGTTTCCTCAATGAACAGGGGAATAATTTACTAAGATTTTCTGTACCCTATTCCTGGATGAGTTGAAGTGCATTCAACCCCTGTAGAGCTTTGTCCAGAATTAAAGAATTCTCCCTTAGATTATCAAAGTTATTCTTACAAGTTAAATGATTGAGGATAGAGCTTTAAAACAGTTTAGCACATCTACTTTAAATTCTCAGTTAATTCAGATTAGTTTACTCCTACTAAATACAGACTTTTGGACAAGTTATATAGCTTTAACTCTGTTTTCACTTGGAGCTGGAGATTTTAGTTAACAAGCAAAGAATTCCATTAAAACCTGAATTCTCAGGGTCACCTAATCTTAAAGCTCACTTAGAGTGTGCAGGATTTTATTACTGAATTCAAATGCCAACTCTATTGTTAACTATAACTTTTTCCTCCCTGTTGCTAAGTCTCTATATCCATTGTTTCTTTCCCCTTATTTAAGTAGGTTTGTTTTCCTGAGGTCAGAGTGGATGTCAATAAACATCTCTGTTGACTTCCAGACATGAATTAGGAACCAGGGGTCAAGAAACTTTCCCCAGAGAAAACTGATTCTCACAGCATAATAAAAAACCTCTACTCTTTTTTGCCTTGCAGAAATGGAAAAAGTAAAGATTAATAAGACACATCCTACATGACTTTAAACATTAAATCTACATTAAAGGAGAAACTAAATCAGTTTTACTCTAGGCATTCTTAACTATACCTGAAAATGCCTAATAGCTGGACAGTCCAGTAGGAAAGAAATTTTACCAAACATAGCCAAATTTGCAGCCTAATTGTGAAATTCCATCTATAGCTGTAAATGTTTCAATAGTGATATACAGTGTGCCAAGAACATTGATTCAGAATCAAGTTCTTTGTGTACTTCTAACACTTCTAACTTCTTCTAACTAATATAAAATACACTGAAGCCATAAAAGGCAATCAGTTTATACAGAATTATCTTCAATCCAGCTAAAACAAATTTATCTATTGGCTGTGGAGGCTCGAAGTGAATTGCTGAGTTTTGCCAATAGACAGTTTCTTTCCCAGTTTCAATTCTTCTTATGCCTGGCTCTGATCATTTTTCTAACCTCAGTTTAATACTATTAAACCAATATGGCCAGAAGTTTTTATTTTTAATCTTCTGGATTTCTATCTATATTATTTTCTTATGTCTAATATTTTTTTATACAGTCTAAGATACTAAGAACTCCTAAAAGAATCAAGGTTAAAAGGTAATTTTACATACCTGAATGCAATAAGAACTGTCACAGCAATAATGAGTGAGGTGATAGACACACTGTATCCTACAGTGTAGATGATCTTTATAGTAGAAAAGTAGGATTGCTGTGAAATAAGAGAAGTATTTGTCACAACTTGCAGGCAAATGACAGCTGTTTTACTGATTCTGGTAGTTTTGCTTTGTTGCTTCTGATCTCTTCACATCCCTGAATACCTTTTTTTGTCCATTTTTAATTCCACAGCAAAATTCAACTGAAATCACTCAGAAGACCCATTCTATAGCTATGTGGATACAGCCCAGTCTGATAAAGAAACATCAGTCAGGATGGTGTCAAGGTCACTCATAAAACCATAAAAAAACCCCAAGACAATCTTCCACAAAAGCATTATAAAAACTTACATGTATTTTTTTAAAAAATATTATTTTATACCATGATTTCTCCACAACAGTGTCAGGACAATTCTGCTGGCACCTGGCTGCATGATGAATACAGAATTCTATCAGCCTGTCCTTATCTTCCTCCACTTCACTCTGCTTCCTTACTTACAATTTTGCTATTTTTCATTTCCACTTTTGTGTTGTGAGTTGTGTTGGTTTTTTTTTTTTCCCCCCACAGGTTTGTTATTTTCCTTTTTTTCCTCCCTTTCGCTGCCAAACTCAGTCATTACTCAGTCAGAATGACAATCAAAATTGATTTCAATTTAAATGGCACCTCTATCAGATGTGATCTCAGAGTGAGGATAAACTGGATTTAACCATCACACATGGAAGCAGAAAACAAAGAATAAGCTCTAGGCTGCAGATCTTTCCCTTCAGTTTCACATGGTCCATCTCTTGGGTCCCATTTCAATCTTCTTATATCCCTAAATCTACACATCTATGCAGTGTGTTGCTACAGTTCATTATGGGGAAGGGCAGATATTTGTTTTGAGTCTTAAGCATAACTTAAGACATTACAAAGGCTGACGTTGGATATAATTTAATTTTTAGTATTTTAGACAGCTATTTTTTATGCATCTAAGCATAGGAAGCTTAAGACAACTGAACTCATTGTAAGATGAGACCTTAACACTTTCTGCCAGCAAGAAAAAGGTTCCATCACTACACCTACCTCAGCAAATGCAGGTTGATAGGTCTGGTTTAATAGAGCAAAACCTTTGGTGCTGAGGACCCAGATTATCCTTTCTGAGAGCACCTTAAATGATAGAAATGCAGGAAATGGGGATAAGCAAAAGATTTCCCCAAGAAGCTCACACCTGATCCTGACCAAAGCACTACTATAGGTCCATTGTGTAGTAATTAGAATAGACTTACACACCTTTTTTTTTTTGAGATTGGTGAAATTAAATGTGTAAACCATAGTGTCCTTTGATGTCTGGTGGATGAACTGTGACTACCCATGTATCTGCCTATGAATAATTCCAGCCAGAGCTCAGAGAAGTTCCTCAGAGCTACAAAGCTGGTCAGTAAATCTGGAAGGCACCACATCAAAGCTGTGCTAGGCTGATCTTAGTTGGCAACCTCCACTTGCAGATCAGAGATGAAAAACATGGAAAATAATCAAAACCTTTAGTGGATAAAGCTTGAGGTAAAATAGAGGTTACTACTAAAAACAAATCCATGGACACATCATAGGTTACTAGTAGAAATATCCATGGACACACTGAAAATTGTTTTTACACCAGAAATGTAAGGAAGTAATAAAAGGAAAGAAGGAAGCGCTGTATTTTGGTGTGTTTTTGCAGAGCAGCAGGTACTGGGGCTTGGAGGCTGGAAAGGGGGTTTGAGTGAAACAGTGTGATAGCAGTCAGTACAAAAAGTAGTGGGAAGATGAGAAATGTCTCCATGATGATATAAATTAAATTATCATCAAGTTCAATTAACTTGCAAGTTCACCAGCTAGAGTTTGACTCTCTATAGTGGATAAAACAGAATAGTTTTCACCTCTACTTGTACAAATAAAGACAAGAGTGCAGTGTTTTGCCTGTACAGAGGATGGGTAGAGATCTAGAGTTAGACTAAGCAACTTATAGAGGTATTTCTACCTCCTTTCTATTAGTTTTAACTTTGTGAAGATTTCCTCAGATTCTTTCCAGTGAGTTACTCCTCATTTTGTCCACTATAACAAACGAGAGTAAAATCTGATCACAAAAGAGGCTTCATGTAACCATAATAATTTTCAGGATTGTGAGATTTTTTTCATTAAATATAATATTTTGGCTCTCTTCTTTTCTCTGGAAGAGGAGTTAGAGGAAGCTAAGCACATCTACACAACGTGCTTGCATCCTTATTAGAGTTCAAACACTATATTCACCCTGTACATATAATCACTAAATATCACCAATTGTGCAAATATAGCTGAAGAAACACATCAAACTCTGATCTATATTATAGAGATGCAGATCTTGAGATTTTCTTTTGAATGAGATAATTTATGCTAGGCAGGATATCTGGATGAGAAACTAGAACCCTCTCTTGTTCTCAGATATTGCTGAGTTTGGAATAGTGGTGTTGTAACAGCACGTGTGCTGTACTGATGCTGCTATGCCACAAAAACAGCTTGCTCACTGTTCCTGAAACATCTTTATTTATATTTTATGACCATTTTGTGATATATCTCTAGCTGTTATAGCTGCAAAGATGTTCAAGAGAACTGCATGACTGTATGGGATTTGCAGCTGGTTTTATTTTTATTACACTCTCACACCTGAATAACAATGCAGCTTTAGTGAACCTCCAAAATAAGTCACTAGAGTAAGATTTCAATTGCATTCCATACTTGGTAAGAAATTCCAGCCTTTGCTGAGTTTCCTTCTGCAGTGTTCCTCAGGAATAGAAAGGAATCCTATAACGTCAGCACACCACTCACATATTAATTTAATTAAAAACTTACTTCTTCAAGTGGAATCTCATCTTCTACTGGACAAGCAATATGGTAAGGAGGGAATGGGTCAGACCAGCCTTTCTTTGTGCAGTTCCTTTTTACTATCCCAGCTGAAATGTGTAATGAAAAACACTGATTTTTTTTTTTTCCTCATGAAGCCTCATATAACAAAATAAAGATTAGGAGAAGACCTTTCTGGTATGAAGGTGATACCAGGAGGAGAGGATTATCTTGAAGTACTGCTCCATCAAACATCTGCCTTGTTCCAAACTCAGCCATCTAGTGTACCCCTTCTCACTCCCACCCCCCTTGGGCCTTACTCTTTCTTTGCAGATCAGAGGCTGGAATAAGCCGTTTGTTCTATGAAGACAGCACATTTCCATAAGAAGATTTACAAGTCAGATGAAGGATAAGTAAGAGAATCCCAGGGCAGGAAATGAATCTGCACAGATGAAAGGGATTTCCCTTATCCCTCCTTTATAACTAGCATGTGTTGGGCAAGGCAGAGGTTGGGCTTTGCAGTTTCTTTTTCTTGTGGAATGGCCAAATCTAGATCTTTTCTGGAAGATCATTTCCTCCTTCTGGGCTTAAAGTTTGTTCCTAGCCAGAGAGTAAGCAGTCACAAAGCCATTAGTTTGACCAGTCTTGCACTGGACCCAACACATATGCGCTACTTCCATTCAAAAATTCTTCTTTTATCTCTGATCTTAGACTCATTTTATTGCACACTAACTGGAGCATAAATCTCAAAGGCCCATGCTCAAGTTCTGACCTAAGCAACCCCCTTACTAGCTCTGTAGAAAAAAAATCACACAAGCTGATCCCAAGGCTTATGGAAACCAATGGAAATCACTCCACTGATTCGAGTGTTCTTTGGCTGAGGGCCTCATAGGATTATATCCAGTTATGGACCATGCTTAAGACATCATAAGAACTACTAAGCTCCCTGAAGTCATACTGAAATCTTTGCAGTAATGCTCTGATCCAACCAGAGGTCAGGAAGTTGCAATATTTTATCTTCAGCCCCCATTTTTACAAATGCTTTTGCTAGACACGAAACACACCAGGAGTAAGCCATGAAAGTACATCACCTGCTTCCTTCATGAAGTGAAACAGGAGATTTGGGCATGGCAAGGCAAGAGTCTCTCCTGCATCTGCCTCTGGCCAGCACAGTAATTCGTCCCAAGTTCTCTTACAACCTCAGAGAGAAGAAATAAGTTTTTAAGCATAATTATATTTGAGCAAAATAAAGAATAATGAAAAAAAGTTTTAAACTTTCACCCTCCACCCTTTACAAGTCCTATAAAAACATTTTACCCATAATTTTTATTTTATAGTGAAAACAAAACACCCCCAGAGAACTCTTTAATCTGTTTTAGTTAGAACCTCATGTTTGACTGGGGTGGGGTTCCAGACATAATGCAATAAATGAAAATGTATTGAGGAAATGGAAGGGAGAGTGATGCTGGAAGAAAGACCAGATTACTCTAATTGTTAGGGGGTTACCTTATTTATTAAGATGAAAACACCCTCACATAGCAAACGTGATATCATGATAGCATCCAGTCAGGGGAGTAGAACAGACAATGATATACTCAGATTAACTGTTCATCTATGAATGTGAAAAAAATGTTGAGGAAAAAAAAGAGTTGAAAGGAATGGGAGCAGACAGAAGAAGAGCCTACTGGAGAACAGGCATGTTGGACATTAAGTAAAACCCTCAAACATGCACATTGGCAGTACAACCACGTCCTGGCTCTGGCAGGGCATCACTTCTCTTGCATTCTCTTCATCCCTCACACATGGATACCTGCTGGTGTTGCATTTCTGTGTTCTTCTGGGTCCTCCAGACATTCAGTCTCCTTTTTCTTCAGCTCTGTCATAAAATCACATTCTGGGTGGACACTCCCAGCAACCTACAGGGAAAGGAGTTTCAGATGATTAGTAAGAAGGACTTGGGTAGGATCTCATGAGCCATTAAGCCAAAACTCTTTTTTGCAACTGACATGGCTGGGTTAAGGACACAGAACACTAACTTAAGAGTTCAGCAGCCAAAGGGTGCCACTGCCTGCACAGATTTCCATGCTTTTGGCAGATGAACTCAGCTGAGATCTGTCAGAGGCAGTTGAGCTGTGGCACTTTACATCAGAGCAAAACATGAGGTACTATATCTGTTGGGAGATGGCAGCTACAGGTAAGTTTAAGATTTCTCTGGCTATGTCCATAATGAAAGACCTCTTTGTTAGGGTCTGGATTTGAGTGCAGGACTCATTTGCACCCCAAATTCAGCCCCTCTTATATCTGGACTGAAAGAGAGTGAATGCACTTGGACGAGCTCCTTTTTTAACAGTGAAGGGCCCAGCATGCTGAAGATCCCACCTGCTCCTCAGCATAGACACGTCCCTCCAAAGAAACATCTTGAAACCATCTGCAATTACTGCAAAAACTGTCTTTGGAGCAAGCTCTTCACTCCAAAAGGAGTAAATCTGTTCTTTCTGCCATCTGCCTTTCTTTACACAGGGTGGGAGGCAAAACTCCCTGCTTTGGGAAAAAAATCTGCACCAAAGCAGTTATTTTGTATGCTGGGGTAAAGGAAAAGGAAAAATTGGCACCCAGTGCTTAAACAAGAAGGACTTTTTAGTTACTTTAGCCCTTAGTCTTGTGCTTACATAGACTCTGTAAGAATTAGAAGGCATCCAAAGCACCTTGGCCATCAAAGAACAATCTGCAGCGTGCTCTGCATGTGTGAATATAGACACAAAGACACAGATAGACACAACAGAAAATAAACTCAGGATGAGATTTGCATGGTGAACAGGTGGTTGGCACATGGCTCAGTTTTCTTCCACCCAGGGAAGATTAATATTCAGGGAATGTGGAAAATAAATAGCTAGCTTTCAGTTCATTCAGAGGGAAGATCGTATCAGTTCCCATCAGCTGGTGTTTCCCCTCCATGTTAATATCCATGCCTCATGCTGCTCTGCAGAGCATTTGAGCTGTGTGTTGGCTAACAACCTGAAGCTCTCAGGCTGCTGAATACTGTATTAATTGCACAGACTATATTCTTCTGGGGTTTGGACCCTGGCAGTTGAAAATCTCATGTATCCATGTGTATGCCCTTCAAGGAGACAATCTGCTTCCCATTTGCTGCACTTCTAGGAGGATGTGGTTTTCCTGTTGAACTGAGACAGCAGTGCCACAGATCAGTGAGAGGCAACTATGAAAAGGAATGCCCCAAACTGAAGGCTGAATGACAGTGTATGTGAGAAAGGTAACTATGAATGGATGGAGCAGAGGCCAGCCATTGCCTTGGCCCCAGGAGGTGAAGATCTGATGTGTAGGATGTCCCAATGGTGTCAGCCTCAACCAGTAAAAACAGATACTCTAGGAAGACCCTTGACTTCACTAAGGTATGCAATGCTAGGCAGGATGAGAGAAAATTGGTATCTGTCTTGACTATCTCTGCTCACTTGAAAACTCATCTCATGCCAACATATATTGTCCCCATTTACTCACCCTGGACAAAGGAAGTTATCTATGCTGAAAAGTTCACTACCCAGCATACCACTATGGCAGCTATTGAAAAACAAAAATGGCTTTATTAGTTAGTAGATAAAAACAGTCAACACATTTACTGACTTTGTATGTCTACATATGTTTACAACATACTCTTGGCTTGGTGAGCTGTGCCCAAGAAAAAACACAGTAGGCAGGTAATGTACCCATTTACACAGATCTAAATTATTTCTCCTGGCACTAATATGAGCACAGTTTGCCTATGAAAACTCTTTGCTCACTGAAACGTTCATGGCAAGAACAAAGCTTGTTTGGCTTATTCACCAGTCCAGGAAACTTTTCTTTTTCTTTCTAAGTCTCCAGACTCATAAAAGCACTTTACCACATGTATCTCAAATAAAAAGGTGAGGCTGATCAAGTGCCAGGTATTTAACTTATTACCTCTTCCTTCAAGAAGACCTGATCTCAAGAGATTCTCTCACAGTTTACATTCAAGTCAGTGTTAACCACTGCTGGAATGAACATTGAGCAAGTTCTGCTATTACAAACTCAGTCAAGATCAACCAAAATAATTTTTTCCACTCCTAGACTGTGTTCTAGATCTATTCAGCCCCCTAGAGCATTTGACTACATCTAGCAGACCCTTATACTTTCTGAACAGCCCTGAATATCATTCCTAAACAAGGTGCAGAATCAGGTTCCAAACTACTCTGAAAACATCTACAGACTTTTTTTAATTTCATTT
>NW_008600831.1:38001-51110 GCF_000691845.1 Merops nubicus
AAGCATCAAATAATGAGATAGAAATATGAGCCATTCTTTAAGACAAGAATAAATGTCTAATGACTTAGCTCCCTGGTGTCTGCATGTACAGAGACATTATCTGATCAGTCATCTAAGGTTCCTCTCTTGAGGCTGTCAGAGAGAAGCTACCATTGTTGTGCAGAGATCTGTTGAATTATTTTATCCATTTACTTTTGAATGGTGTGAGCTATGGGTTAGATTCTATTCACCAGGATTCCCCTGGGTGTTAAATCCATGGTTACAATCTAAATCTGGGCTTCATGACTGAGCTAGATGAACACCACTTACTACAGCTGCTGACATTATAGAGGCTTGTGCACAGACCATTACAGCAGAGCTGTTTTGCCTTGTAGCTCAGCTGATAACAAGACAAGTGTTCCTGCTTTGTAGGATCCCTAAACAAGTAAGCTACATAAAATCTTTTAGTTTGCCACTTTGGTTCACTTGCCTTAGGAACCTCCCTACAGAAAGTCTTTATAGCTCACAGAATCAGTCTGGTTAAGTCTCTGAAACCTCTGGGAATCATCTAATGGAATTTCCCTGCTCAACACAGGGTCAAGTAGAGCAGGTTGCTCATGACTTCACCCAGTCAGGTTTTGGATATCAACAAGGATAGGAACTCCACAACCTCTCTGGGCAGCTTCTTCCACTGTTGGGCTACTCCCAGTAAAAAAAAAAAAAAGTGGTTTCTTATGTTTAAATCCAATTTTTTTATATTCTCTTGTCTTTTTATTGCATACTCCTGCCAGAAGACCATTCAGATTATCTAGGAGTTGAACTGTCCTCAGGGGAGAGGCCTCTCTCAATCGACTAGAGGGAAAGTCCTGGACAACTGCCAGATTCAATTCCCTGCCAAACCTGAGAAATTTCAAGTTTTTATTTCCCATTTTTTTGAGGGAAACAATATTCCTCTTTCAGCTCACCCTCTGCCCCAACAGTGCTGTAGGATGGAGATTGCAATCTCCACCACAGCCCTGCTCTGCCCAGCCATGGTCTCAGCCTGGCCTCATCCCATCCTTGTCTGCATGGCCCTGTCCAATCAACCCTAATTACTCTCGCTGGGCTTAATCCTAACCCTGAGAGTCTGATATACTCCTCAGTCTGCCCTGCCCCTTCACTGAAGATGGTGGAATGGACGCTGACAAGGTCTTCTCCTGATGGTCAGGTTATCACTTACAGAACAAACATAGCTTAGAAGAGGTGTAAATACCTTCCTTGTGGTTATATTTGAAGTTAAGGAAACAGGTATCCCCCAATATTTTTTTCAGAAGGTCAAAAATTATACTAATTGTATAACAGAAGCCAAAATAGAAAATCTTTTTGCAAGGACCATAGCTAATATTTCAGGTTGTCCTCCTGAATAACTTAAAAAAATCTTCTTGATGAGGAAACTACATGATGATGATGGTGAAGCTACAAATGAAATAAACACTGATATGTTCCAAATAGAACAGGAATTTGCAGTTTCTCTATCCATCAGCTAATGCATTAAGTGAAGCTGTGGGTTAGCACAACCACCAAAAATCAAGCAAACAAAACAAAACCCACAGAAAACAAACCAAACAAAACACCTAAACCAAGAACAAAAAACCTGTTCAGCTGAGGCTGTAAAGACAGACATGAAATACACAAGAAAAAAAAATCTAATTATTTTTCATGTCTTCATACAGAATTTGATGCTTGAATTGCACTTCTGTTTTCTCTCATATATCTCAGAATGGATCAAAATTTGCATTGTTTTCACATGAGAGTAGGCACCATGCAAGCAATGACAGCAAAAAAGTGTCAGTTTATGAAAGCTGAGAGTCAGTCTCTTAAGCATTTAAAACCTCCCCAAAAGTGGAGTTCCAGGGAAGTTCTTCCAGCGAAAATACACTATCTAGTTACATCAGTGAAAACAGATGGCTGTTTTTCCATCATTTTCTACTCAAATTGGAGTTGTTTATCTGTCTTTACTTCTCTTGACCCACAAAACCTGAGCTGCTCTGCCACCCCTCATGAAATGTTCCTTCGGAGAAGAGATTCTCAGGGAAGAGGAAAGGATACAGCAGAAGGAGCACAAAGGGAAAGGAAGATGCTGGAAATGACATTTGCTTTGCTTTTAAGAGTAATAATTTTCTCTCACTGTTCATGGGCATTTCCTGGTATCTGTGTGATCCTGAATGCTGGTTTACTTATTGTCCCAAGGAAAACATCAGTAAGATTTCCAGGCTTCTTGATGCAATGGATATTTCTAATTCTGCCATAAGAACCCCTGCTGGTTCAAATAATTTGTTACTTGCAGCATTACAGCTGCTTACATCTTCAATAACATTAATGATACCAGCAGGGCAGATGAAATAACTAATTATACTGCATAATCTGAAATTTAAGAAGACTATCAAAACTCCATCGCTTTAATGTGACATCTCTCCTACAGTTTCTTCTTCTTCATCACTGTCTGTTAAAGCCTACACACACAAGGGAAAAAAAAGAAGTTTTCTGACAGCTTTGTTGCTTCTGTTTAGTGACTGTGTGGTAAGAAAGCAGTGAAATGTATTGATATATAGATCCTACAACTTGCATCCCTGCTGCCTCTGTTCACACTTCATAGCATCTTGCTTTAACTGGAATCCAAAGCAAATAAAGAGAAAAGAAACTCATACAAAAGGTAAAGCTGTAGCTGACCATCTGCTCCAAGAAGAAAATTAACAGTTATTGAAAAGCAATGAAGTAAAAGCTGTTTTTCATGCAATTACTTACAAGCACTGCCAGATTCAGGGTGTGCAGAGCACAGTGGTATAAAGCCCCAGAGTTCATGTTCCAAAGCAAGAGTCAGACTTCACTTTTTCAGCTTTCCTTAGCATCTTTCACCTGCTTTTTGATTTCTCTTTCTCCTGTCCATTGCCAATTTGAAGCATTTACCTTTTTGTACAGAAGTGACGTAACAGTATAATGAAGTGAGAAATAAATATTAACAACTCTCTAATCTGTATTTAACCTGCTTTCCTCCTTTTCGACTTTGCTGCACGCTCAAAGACTGGACTAGATGAACTAAGGGATGGATGTCAAGATTATGGCAATCTAGACCTTTGTTTTTCCCCTTGTTAGCTCCAAATGATTTTAGGAGAGATGAACATCTTTAAATGTTGTTAATCATGGACAAAACCAAGGTGACTGGCATAAGAGAAACCCTCTCTTAACAGCTGATGTTAATATTAATGACAATTCATTCTAATAACACACATTTCATAGTGTGGTTTTAGTCTATCTGGGGGGGTGTATGTTTGTAAGCAGTACATTTACCATAGTGTTATATTTTAAAATACATAAAACCTACTCACAAACCTGTGCACACAAATTCCGTAGGACAGGGATACAAAGGCAAAATTTACAAAGTAATCTTCCCACTTTGCTTCAGGCTTCTGAAAGTTCAGTGTCTAAATCTGAACTACTCAAGTTCTCTAGTTAAAGTATAGAAATATGTACTCAGCTCATTTGTCTCTTCTTAAGCTTTAAGACAGACCTGATGAATCCCACTCTGGAAATACCCAGTCCCACTTAGATATATAGCCATAGTGAGTATAAATTGATAGACAAGGTCTTATATACACAATCCTGAAGGACTTCAATTTCCATATCAGTATTAACCAACTGTTAACATTAGAAAATCAGGAAATATTGTTCTCCACTTCTTTATTCTCATACCACATCATTTCTCAAAATAAATTCTTAACCTCAGCTCCCAGCTTCCCAAAATAGCCCATCCTACAGCCCTGTTTTCATCTCATGCTGCTTTTTGTCCGTCTTCCCCGCTCATCTTTCTGCAGTTATGTTAAATGACTTTAGTGCTTATCTACATAAGCTGAGTAGGGGAATGTTGACACCTTGGAAAGGAGCATCCCAGCTCCTAGAGTCACCACAGCTATAAGGAACTAGTTATACTTACATAGAGCTCAACTACATTTAGAAACATCTGTGGGGATGAAGACTTCAGTGTTTGGTGGTAGGATGGATCTGCGAGGGAACTGAGTATGTGCAACACAAGAAAGTGTCTTTAGTGAGCTGAATTTGGGAAGCTTTCCTTTCCATCTGTGCATAAAGTTTTATTTCGTTTGTCCACAGAGCTTCATACCTTGCCTAAATTATGCAAACTTTCACAGGGCTCTCTAAAACAAATTTAGAGATGTGTTCCTTCCACTTTTCATCATCTAGTTCCAGAGGATGAAGCTCTAGACGTTGTAAATGAACATTTACAAGTGCATTTATCATGGGCAAATTCTTATATTTTTCCTAATCTCATTTTAGAATCTACAGAATCTTGAGAACTGAGATTTCCTTTTCAAGGTATAGCATGGAAAAAAAAAAAAAAAATGAGAACTGAGATTTCCTTGTCGAGGTATAGCATGGAAAAAAAGTCAGCTTGTAATGTTAAATTTACTCAGGTTATGAAGTATACTTATATATCAAGTTTGAATAAACACTACTCAAAGTGCTTTCAGTAATGAGGCTACAATAGGGAGCTTTAGTTGCCTTACAAATATTTAATATTGTTATATTCCTTGAAAATCTTCTAAAATCATAATCCCTGATGCTGTCATCACAAGCTCATGCCAGCAGAGGCTGTGTTACAGCACTTAGACACACTCCTTCTCCTTTCCTCCCCAAAGAGACTCCAGACTAAAGAAAAGTCTTTGGCTCTGCATCCATCAGGTTTCCTGTAATCTACCTCTGCTATTGAGGTCAACAGTCTTTAGGCTATCCCACAAATGGACTAGAAATCATGTATCCTGCAGCATTTCAACAAGTTTTTGAAAAAGAATCATGAACAGTCCTGTTTCAAATGAGCAGAACCCCACATTTCACGGGGTTGCACTTTTCTGGTCCATCTATTAGAAAAATGTTGCCTATGAGTAAGCTTTCAGTGTACATATTAGAATTTTCCATTTCAGCCACCACATTTGAACTATTATATGTGTTTGTTCAGTGCTGTTGAAGTCATGCCTATAAAAACCACAGATGGCATTGCTTACCACTTCTCAATGTGCCACAGCACATAAAGAGCCCTGCATAAGACATATGAAAAGGTTTTCATTTCTCATGGAGGGTGAGCATTGGTATAGAAGAGTCTCACGCTGAAACCCACCACAATAAAAGCACTGATGACAATAGTTCAACCTGAAAAACTTGGCTTTTACTGTATTTTCAACCTCATTATGCCAATCTGCAGCACAGACATTCCATTAAAATGAGTTCCTTCCTACTGTCGCTCTTCTGTGCAAATTTCCAACTGTTTGTGGTTAAGGAGAAGGACATGTCTAAAAGAAAGTAATGGCTTGTGGGTCTTTTTTTTTTTTTTCCTTAAAAAAACCCTGATTTTTCATTTAAATAAAAAAAGTTTACTCAATAACTTGCAGAACTTCATCATAAAAGCACATCTGAAGGACCAGTTTTCCACAGACACAAAGTTATCACTTCCTACCAGTTCTGTCCAAGTTTTTCAGCCTTGCACACCGCCACCTCTGCAGCTCTGCTCCCACACTCCCATACAGAGACAAGCATTTGATAGATCAGTAATTACTACATCTCCTCTCCACTCATCACCTCCATAATCAACACACTCCCTATTGCAAGCAGCTCCTCTGCAAGTTGCTCCTAGTGCTGGCAGTTTGTCGTTAGAATGCTAGAGCTGCACAGGAGAGACTGAACACATCGTGCAATAAATGTGCTTTTCCCCGTGTTTTCTGCTGACCACTTGCCCAGGTTAAAATAATATTACCACTAACAGGCAGCCCAGCAGCCAAACTCCTCCCTCTGCTCCCACATCACACCCCAGAGACCCAAAGTGCCAGCCAGCCAGAGGAGGAACAAGTCCCTGCACTCACCCACCACAGGGGACATGGAGAAGGGAGCAGCCAGGAGAGGAGCCAAGCCAGGGGAGATGGGAGCAGCCAGGCCAGGAGCCCAGGGATAGAGCAGGGGCTCAGAGACAGCTTCATGTGCTGGCCCTGCCATCCTGGGAGCTCCACTTGACATAAAGAATCAGAGAGCCCTTGCCAGAACTCTCACACAGCACATGTACAGTGTATGCAAGCCCCATTGCCAGCAGAGTCAGCTCTTGTAGAGGTGGCTTCTTGCCCCACCTCCAAGTCCATGTGGAAGGTGGGGGCACCTGGTGGTGATCTCCTCATCAGTCCCCACCCAAGGCTGGACAGCCCCTGGGTGAAAACCAATCAGGAGGGGCTTTCTTGCCTAGTTGTGGACATTATCCCTATGAGAACCCTCATTCAGGGCTGGGGGTTTAACCCCAGCACTTCAGTGTGGACTCTCTGACGGTGTGGTGAAATTCTGACATTTGCACAGCTCTCAAGGATTCTCTTGTTGCTCTTTGTAGAATGGTTTTAGTTTGTGCTACCAGCTCGTGTAGTTTGTAAGGTTCTGGCTGATTTCACAACAGCTTCTTGCTTCCTCCCAGCACTGCCACCCAAGTTTCTGTACTCTTCTCCCTACACATAGAAAAGCATCTCAAAACCTTACCTAAATTCTTGTGGTTTTTTGCCACTTTTTCACAGTGTGGCTGGATTTCCCCAGGCAACAAGAGCATGGGTGCAATTATCTTAGATTACCTTTGTTCTCTCTTCATAGCCTTGAGAATTCAGTGCTCATATGCACCTAATTTGCCTTAACCAAGACTCAAGTTCCTATCTCCTTTGACCTAACCACCATGCTACTGCAGTCACAGTTTACAATATCTTGTTGTCTTATAATGATGGAAAGCTGGAGGAAATGTTAATACTAAAACAAATATTTCACAACCTTATCATTCACCTAAAAAAAGAAAGTAATAACTTATTTTATTGGCATAAAAAACCTGGGTAGCTTCCAAGGTTAAAAATAAATTATTTGAATTAAATAGTCAACTTCTGCTATGACATTGCTACAGGTTCCTGTTTCCCAAGGACCATGACAGGGAGAGAGATTAGAATTCAGCATTGAGAGTAAAGCTACAGTTAGCAATTTGTTTTGGATTTGTTAATCAGATCAGCAGAGTTGAAAGTGATAATGGAGTCAGGACTGCTTCTGTGGTCTACCAAGGTCAGGCCCATGGGCACACACTGTTTTGATGGGGTTTGTAATGCTGAAAGCAAATCTACTGTGAAATAAAGAGAAATTTCAGCCTCTACAGTTGTCTCCCAGAGGCTCTTATTGCCATGACAATTCTTTAAAACTTTTGAAATTTAGAGGAAAGGTGTGGGAGGGGAGGGGGGAGGAAGGCTGGGCCTAAGTCAGTTAACCACAGCTCCAAGAATAGGCAATTTTGTCGTGTAGACGTGACAGATCAATGTCTAGTTTCTGAGGAAAAAGGGACTTTTTGAAACAGGGCAACTTTAGACAATCCAGAGCTTCACGAAGTTTTATAAATGGGGCCTTGAATTCTACCACTTAAATACTGAAGACCAAAAATATGCAGAGTCATCATTATGCAGTGGAATTAATCTTCCTTTCCAACACAGTGTAAAAGGGTGATCATTTTATTCACACCATGGATGAATTGCACAGATGGATTTTAATTAAAGCTGTTTAAACACAGCACAAAATGTAGAACATCAACTCTCGACCACCTTAAATGAAGCGAAATCTGTGGAAGCACTTGTATACAAGGGGTGTGCACCAGTGTGATTAGTTCTGTCTCTACTGGGATGTGTTTTCCAGCTTGGCACTAAGGTTATGGCACAGTTACATGACCACAGTGCAGCTTCAGCACTTCTTTCCTTCCCCCTTTCAGCTTTCTATGGGCTGCTTACTCCCTGCCAGAGCTATTTGTGGGCACGGTGGGGGACTGGAGCAGGGAGCTGATCCAGACTAGAAATAAACATCATTTTCCCCCAGGAGAATCAATTCCCTGGTCCACTTCACCATGTCTTGTAAATGCTGTCAGTGTAATGGAGAAGACAGCCCCTGGTAGAGGAGCTGTGGCCACTTTTAGGAGAGGGAGACAAAGCCGACGCCGCGTCTTGCGGCTACCTAGGGAACGTCAGGTGATGTTTTCAGACACGTGTCTTGCCATTTGAGTGCTGTATTTAAAACTGAAGATGGAAAAAACCCAAAAGTTTTTGCACGCAGAAAGAGGAAAACACAAACTCGTGATCTGTACCAATGATCAAAATAGGCTGGTTAGCTTTTTTTTTAATGGTAGACTGTTATTGAAAAAAATATAAAGTGGATTCTTATGCACGCTTACTGCCTTCATCTTTGGTATGGTCAAAAGTTTAATCAATGATATTTGACTTGATTTCTTTATTTACAAGTAAAATGTTTTGCTTTTCATCTACCTGTTACAGAAAAAAAACTTCAGGTTGCAGTTCAATGATAAGTCTGTTAATATATATTTAGTAACATGATCAGAACTTATTTATTCTGCCCACTAGTGTACAAAAGTCCTTATTGATCTGGGAACATTAAATAAAATTTATTTATCAGGCTTTTCTACAATCACCTAGAGCTTACCAAAGATTTTTTTTATAATGTTTAATAGAGGAAACAGAAATTTTGGAGGTTGGTGGTTTTCTATTTCAGAGAAAAACAAAATGGAGAGGAATAAAAACCACCCCAAAACAAACCAAAAGCCCCAAACCAAAAATCAATCAAAAAACAAATTGAACATAAAATGCAAATACTTTTTTTAAAACAAACAAATAAACAAACAAAAAATCCCTGTTATTCTAAAGCAAAAATTCAGGCTTTCTTGTAATTATAAGAAAAGTTACTGTATTGTTCATCTTTAATAGGCTTACTTTGGATTTTGATGTAGGAATACCATTATCCTCTGAAACAGATTTCATTATTGTCTAATATTCACCATTAATTGTCCAACATAGCACAAAAATTCTGAAAAGTTGAATTTAAATTTTAATAAAATATATTTTTTAATCACAAAGGTCAATAACAATGTTCTTTGAAGTACACCTATATATCTTATGAGTGCTACAAAAGATAATTTTCAAATTTCTAGCACACCCCTTGAGACATGTCCCATCTTGAACTGTTTATTGGTTTCTCTTGATTTCTGCTATTCAGACTTGACATCAATAGATGAACGCAGTAAACACCCATTTCCAAAGCTACTTTTCACCCAGATTCTGTGTAAAAGGCTCTGAGAGTTTTCAGTTGAGGAAATTCTGTTTCCTTTTTAAGTGAGATTGTCTCAGCCAAACAGAACATTGATTTCTAAAGAAAAATATATCAATTACTTTTCCAGCTGCACAGAAACACGAGTACTATGTGGTCCAAAATAACTCTCCCTTTTGGTTCTCATTTAATCAGTTGCTCACGGAGAGCTTTCAAGATCTAAAAATGACCCTTACATTCATCATCCAGTGCCTTACATCAGAGAGGGAAAGTAATCCACTGTTTGCATTAATAATTTCAGGCTATAGTGTAACAAAACCCAGCTGCAACAAGAAATACTAGGCTGGAAAAAATCAAGCAGAAAAACACAGTCTATGAAGTTGCTATTTACAGAGCAGGTCTCCAGGAAAGCATCTTAGGGTCAAGATGGTTAACAAGGTAAGTGATGTTGATGATGCCATAGTATTGGGGAAAAAAACCAAAATTATTAGGTGTATAAATGCAGGTATTACTTGTTTCCTACATGAAACAATACTTCATGACAGTGAGCAGTCAAACTGACAGAGCAATTCGACCATTATACGATGAGAACTCTTTTTGAAGTGTTTTTCAACAAAGCTTTGGATCTGCTGGAAACGACCTGGAGGCAAGCAGAAGGTTTGATGAGGGGTTAGGAAACTGCAGCATAAGGGGAAAGGTCAGAGGGAAAATAACGGTTTGGCCAGAAAAGGAGATGAAGGTGATACATGACACATCTTGTGTTATAAAAAGACCTTTGGAAAGGAGAGAGGAATAATTTTGCCCATGTCAGATATGGCAATAATACCCTGGCTAAAGCTGCTAGAGGAAAATTGTGGATGAGATCTCAGGAAAAAAAAATTCTGGCAGCAAAACTGGTAAAGCCTTTGATAAATTGAATGAAAAAAAGTGTGGTCTCCATCTTTGGAGAGTTTTTGAAAAAGCTCAAACAAACATCCATGAAGGTGATGATTTAGGCTGCCTTGAGGCTGGACAGTGGGCTGGTTGGTGTCTTGAAGTCTCTTCAAGTCCTGTTACCCTGTACTTTGGTGGACTTCCAGCAGTCACAGGAGATTGATCCTTGAAGTCCACTGCCAATAGAGTTGTCTTCAAGGGTGGGCAAAGTAAACGGCCTTTGAAACAAATGAGAGTTTGAAGGGAGAAAACAGACAGTTTGTACAAGTGTAATATTTTATTTTCCATACCAGTAATTCATTTCCTGGTCAAACTGGCAAGAACAATGGATTTATTTCTTCTACGTTCATCTTATTTTTTTAAGAAGTTCAGAAGCTAATGGGAGAAAAGGGCAAATTTTCTTCCCTTTTTCTTTTAGAAAACTGATGCAAAAATCTGCCACTATCTCCCATGGCTGTGAGATGAACTTCAGTATGAACTTCATTGTGCAAATGTTACAAATCCTCTAAAATCACAAAATGTCTCCACTGACGAGAAGAATGAAGTATAAACATGATACTGCTCTTCTAAATTAATGGAACAGTTCCTGGCAAAAAAAAAGTGCTAGTCACAGGGAACACAAATGTCAGTCATGGCAACAGGGAGCAAACCCTTGTGTATTTGTTACACAATAAAGAGCAACATCCTATCCTTAGCTATTCCCAGAGTTGTTCTGCTCACACATGGAATAAATTCATCTTTTTTGGTGTGGAGAATGTGTGTAAGGAGACCTTGGCTGGCAAGATTCAATGGGATACTATTGCTGAAGGACACAGAAGACATGAAGGAATAGATGAGATAGGATGTCACATTATGCTGAAGAAAATTCTGTGTTAATGTGTTTTCTTGGTTCTCTATATACATTATTAATAGAAAATGTGGAGAATAATAAGACAGTTTTCCACAGATGTAGGGCAGATTTAGGAGAAATGTAATTTCATAAAGTTTTTTGGACTAATGTTAATACCAAATAATGTCAGAAGAGCATGCATCAAAAGATTTTAGGTATAGAATGTTAAAGCCTAATAAAGAACCAAACAGTTATTTGTACAGTCACATACAGTACAGAGAATCAGGTGTAGCACTAGGATGAAAATAATAAACTAAAAAGCCCCAAAGAAACTTATTACTTGCCTTTTTTTTTTCCCTGAATAGGTTAGTAGTAAGGTATCATTGTCCTAACTATGCTCCAATAAACTGCTCCTGTCTTGACCAAGCACTTAACAGATATCAGTGATGAAGGAACATTTACATTTAATTAAGCAGGTGGATAGTTATTTCATTACCAGCCTCTAACCACAATTAAAGGTTGTTATTGCTCATAGCACAGACTATTTTTACCTTCAGGAGGACACTGGCTGTTCTTTTGAGTGTATCATTGGTCAAAGCTTAAGATAATAAGTGAATCTCTGATCATTCTAATCACGACAGAAGTTGAGAATAAGTGGACCAATAACCAACACCTGGAAGCCTCTTTTTTAAAAACAAAATTTTGTGGGGTTTTATTGTTTGGTTTTGTTTTTGGTGGTTTATCGTTTTTTCTTTTTTTCCCTGACAAACGAAAAACCAAAGCACTGTGCATAAAAAAATGTATTTAGTGATCAATGGCTGATGGGAAAGGCAGGGCTCTGTGGTTCTGCTTTAAGCCCTCTGCTGCCCACTAACAAATCTTATTCTTTTTATTTCAAGCACACAGAGTACTGGTATCTAATGATCTGGAGTAAAGAGCAGTGTGATTGGACTCTTCAGTGTTAGGGATGGCTGAAATCTGTCTTTTGGCAGTGACTATTTTTTCCCCTTTTAATGGAAAGCTGCCTCCTGACACATTGAAAAGGTCTCCATGGACTTTAATGTGAGGTGAGACATCTGGGACAGGATTCAGTTACCTGAACATATGTGGCTACTGATATTGGAGATGTTTGTTCAACCTATTTAACTTCCAGCTGGTCAGGAACAGTACAAGGGATGAGGAGTGGATTGCAGGTAACTTGTCCTCTTTTATTTGGTGTTGTGATGTTCTGATTGTGGTGTGGGGAGTTCTTTTTTGTTGATGTGAGTGAAGTTTGTGAAGATAGGATGATGAATGTGTGTTTGAATGACAGTTCTTAAATATGTGGTTCACAGAGGCAAGGAGTGGAATGTATTTGGTTCTGGAGGAACAAAGAGATTGAAGCATTCACTCATGGTGTACGATGAAATGAAGACAGGATTGAACTGATTTAGAAAACAGATGACCAGTCCAATTCCAACCACATAGCCATGGCCAAAAAACAGTGTCATTATTACAGATGTAATCCTGGTCAACCCACCACACTAACTTAAAAGTCCATTCATTATATGCTGCTTCTAGAAAAAATGGCAGTGATTCCTCCAGAAGAAGGGTCGAACGTTAGGTGAGTTCAACAACCTGTTCTGCTTGCTCAGAGAGCTTAATCTCCAGAGACATAGTAATTATTAGTTGATTTTTACAGTGCCTATCAGAATGGCAGCTCAAGCTGGAAGACCTAACCTTGAACACAGTCAAACAGTTGCAAGTGATACCCAAGTGTTGGTCCTGGTGTTGGCTATGCAGTGTTAACAGCAGCACAATTTGAGTGTACACTCATCTGTCTACCCAAGTGTACACTCCTGGTGGCCCATGGACCACAGATTAAGCCTGTGCTGTGGTTAGTCTGCAGATGGTTTAAGACTGTAAAATGCTGGGCCAGAAAAATAGGGGTTCTGAGTGCATTGGTTAGAGTAGTAATGAGAAAAGGAAGAAACGTATTATTATTTTGATTACATGGTAGTAACTGAGTAATTACACAACGTGGTAGCTCAGGAATGACTAAAGAGAAAGGGCAACCATACTGAACTACTCTGTCTTGCAACACAGACCCTTACTTGAGAAAATGACATAATAACATGCAAGTAATCTCTCCTCACAAACCTAAGTACTGTGGAAATAGTTCTTCAGCTCAATTTGTTCACCTTATGGAAGTACTGGCATAACTTTAGAAGGAAAACAA
>NW_008600832.1:0-15907 GCF_000691845.1 Merops nubicus
CTGTATTGGTGCCTGGGATTGCCTCTAATGATTTCCATTGCCTCTGCTTTGCTCTAGAAAATGCACATGACTAATTCTGCAGTCTGTTCTAATGGTCCAGTATTGATCTAGAAGTCCTTATTCACAAACCACAGACATTCAGGCGTGACCTTTATGGTCTGCTAACGATGCAGCCCCTCAAAGGGCAGGAAGGAGTGTTACAGATGCAGGGCATGAAAATGTCATCTGCCATTTCTACAGCATCCTGCAGCCATGGCTTCAGGATCCACCTCTGAATCCAGCATTTCCCTTCTGGATGCTCCATCTCAGTTGACTACCAGGGACGTTGTCTTTAAGCAACTAGTTGAGAAGTTTGGAAGATAAAGGTTTAATTTGTTCCCAGAAGCTTGCATAGTGTCCTGCAGCATATTTGTGCCATATTGTTATGCAAAGAGAACAAACAAAGAGGTTTCTCTGTTTCTTTTGTATTTTTGAAGATAGATAGTTTATTTGTCTTGGATTTCTCGCTGTCTTTCTGCTCTCCCTTTTGGAAGAGCAGCATTCTATAATCTACCTCAGTGTCAGCTCACTTTAATTCTGAAATGTAACATTTTCAAAAAAAAAAATAAAGGGTTTTTCTTAATTTTCCTCAATTTATGCTCAGATATGTGTTAAAGATTAGGAATGAATTACAAAGTTGACCTGTGAATGTTTAAAGTTTCAGCTGGCAAGACAACCTTTTGGAAGTGGGTGAACAGGAGCTGTAAGAACATTCACAGAACTTACAACATTAAAATACATAACCTTATTTTTCCACTCTTCATCCAAGTTAAGAACTTGTATCTAAACTGGGTCAGCCTTATTCATCACTGGTACTGATCCCTGAGCAAAGTTGCTTTGGCAGGTGTCCTGAAAGCTTAAAAACTGTCATGACTGTCCTTTGCTTCATGGACATGTCATGTTGCCTCTGCTTAAATCATAGTGATTTATATTTAGCCACAGATGTAGTAGTGTAATTAAGAAGAACTGATTACATCAGCACAGTAGCAGAATAAAACTTCAGACCATGCTAAATCCATGTGTCTGACCTCAGCAGTGCACTCCTTGGTTGATTCCTTTGAGCTATTTTTTAGCATTCATTCCCTCACAATCCATGTCCCATTTGTGTTTCAGTCCCCCCTCTCTGTTTATTCAGCTCTTTGCTTCTCCTCCCCCTTTCCCACTTTTGCCCAGATGATTAAATACTAAATTTTTTTATGCACTAAACTCATCTTCAACACTCACTTTACAAGTTTGTGTCTCTTTTTTAATGCAACCATTACAATTTTTCCTAGTTGCTTTCTTCTTAAATTCCCACTTAAACTCTCTCCTGTATCACCTCCCTTAGTTCCTCCTCTTAAATACCTCTTGAAGTGAAAAGTCTTTTGACTTCTTGGTGTAGCAAAGCAACGTGTCTCCCTTTTCTGACCTGAGACCTGCATCCAAAAATACTTCCCTGGTTTGTCCTGTTGAGTCTGGAAAGTCTGCTGAGAGATGGGTGAAGAAATTAAACGGTGGAATATATTTGCTTATCTGTAATGGATTTACAGGGCTCTTTAGAGAGGACTCTGGGATCATTTTGTTGTGCACATACATTACCAGTGAGGGAACAGCTCCAACCATACAGAGATCACCTTCTTAGTACCTGTGTCTCAGTTAAGGCAACTGCAAACACACCTTGTCAAGAACTGTCACACCTTTCTTAGCTTTAGTTTTCCTTCCAATAGCAGGCAGTCATCAATATCCTTTCACTACTTATGGTGTTCCTCTGAAATTTAAGTGCTAATGGTGCCATTTGGCAAGGTGGGTTGTGTTACATTTTACAATAGAACTGTAAATTGGAAATTGTTTAAGCTTTTTTTTTTTTTAATGTTTTTAGATTTTCTCATGATTCATTTGTCATTCTAATTAGACTTTGACATGTACTTTCTGTTTCAAAACTTGAAATGATGAAGAATTGCATAACAAAGAACCTGTAGGAACAGGCAGACCCCCAAGTTTTGTTTCATTTGTAACATATCAGTAAATGAGAAAGGTGAAATGTTATGGAATTACTAAGTAACAAACTGATGCTGCCTTAGAAATCCAATGATTAATTGCAATGATAATAAGCAGAGGGATTATGTTGATTTATTTAAATCTTACTGCAGCATTGGAATAGCTCAGCTGAGGAGGATACTAAGAATGAATTTTACCCTTGCTCTTCTACCCTTTATCAAGCTCTTTCAGCTACTTTTGGCTTATTTGACCTTATATTAAAGCTCTTTCTGCTAGAAATAGATCAGAACAATAACTAGTTGGTTTTCCTTCTGAACAACAGCAAGAAGTCCATAAGTCCATGCAAGAAGGGTCTTCTCATCCCTTTTTCAGAGCACTCAGGTGTGTTTTCTGGCTGTAGAAGTTTGGATGATCATCTTAACATATGGCAGAGTTCTGTAGAGAATCCCAGGCTCTCCACGTGCAGAGTTTAAAGCAGGAGCCTGAACTGGTTCCCAACCATTGGTGATGTCTTCATGTATCCTGGCAGACTTTTGTTGGTGTGTATCTGAGATGTAGTCTACTCCTGCAGTATTTCATTTCTTCCTTTGCTCTGTGACTCACCTATCTTTTGGAAAGATGGAGAATAATGTTTTCCTCCATCAGGAAAGAGCTGAAGGAGCTCAGCTTAGACAGTGGTAAAGAATGCCATCACTAAGATAAGCAGAGTGTACCCCTAAATCCTTTGTCCTTTTTTGATCCTTTCCATTTCTGTCCTCTGTCCAGTGTGCTCATCTTTGTGTGAAAACCCTTTCAATGAAAAATCCAGAAAATGCACGTACAGTAAAGTCCCAGGTACATCAATCTGCACACATACAAAAAAATTTCCCCTTAGTATCCATAACTTAATTTTCAACAAGGCATATATAGCATTTTAAGTTTCAACACACAGAAATTTACACAGGTGCTGCAAGTTTTTAGACCAGATGGGCTTTTGAGACAAGAGACATGAACATATTGGACACAGCAAAACAAATCTACAGTTTTTTTTTCAAGATTCTTCTTTTCTCAGTGTGTTGGTTCTCACGAATACATCAACAGAGAGTTGTGGTTCTCTCCCTAAAACAAATATAAAAGACAGACAGCAGATGTGCTCATATCCCCACATTGCTCTGCCAAACCAGTGCACACCAAGCCATATGGAGGGATTGGAATTTCTAGGTACCAGCTTTCAGAGGTGTTCAGGTCTTTCGCTGTCAGGTATAACATGACAGAAGAGCAACTGTTTATGGTGGTGATTTGAATAATTCCAATATTTGTTCCCCAGGAGTTGAAATGTGACTGTTAAGCAACTATTATTTAGCTCTTTACCTGGGCTAGTCTCAAATCACTAACCCTGAAGTGAAGTCTACTCTGCAGCAGGTGATTGGTAGGAGCTGAGTTATTCATAAACAACCATCCTGGGTTACATTAGTCAAAATTTGCATTATAATAATTTCCAGATGAAGGATCATCATTGTGCAAGGAACCATATACACAGTCTGAGAAATCACAGTCACCTTCCACTTTGAAAGATGGGTTTCTGAGTGAATCACTCATTCCCAGGAACTCAGGAGTTCTCAAGAATCTAAAATGTTTCCCTGCATTCACAATGTTCCCTCCTTTATTCCCACTTTAAAAAGAGCTTCACTATAGGAAGGAGCAATTTCTTCTTTTTTTTTTTTCCAGGAGGACATCAGGTCTACTTTCCCTATTACTTTGGATTTCTGATCAGACAGCCATTTGTTATAGATGTGTGTCATGAGGGGTTTTCCTGAGAAAAATGTAGTTCCCTCCCTTATTCCCACTTTAAAAAAAACTTCACTAGAGAAAGGAACAATTTCTTTTTTTTCCAGGAGGACATTGAGTCTACTTTCCCTATTACTTTGGATTTCTGATGAGACAGCCATTTGTTATAGATGTGTGTCATGAGGGGTTTTCCTGAGAAAAATGTAAAGACAAACCAGGCCCAAATGCTTTTTTTCTTCATTTGCCTTACAAATTGTCAGCTTCTCATCAGAGAATGTGAAGAGCTTCATCGAGAAAGAATGTAATTGAGCAGATTTTTATGAACATTCAATATCTACCATGTGAAAGAAAAATTTCTGGAAATGTTTTGTTTTGTCAGGAACTCATTTTTTCCTGACAAATGGATTACAGAGGAAATTGTCCAGTAGATTCTGCTCATTGGTCTGTGTGCCTGGGGGGAATAAAAAAAAGCCTGAACCAGGAGAAATAGAGAGCTAAATAATTTTGTCAAAGAAGTTGATGGCACCTAATGGCATCTGCTAAGTCAGGTACAGGAGGAAAACTTAACAGTCCCTACATCTATGTCGGGTTTTTTATTGATGTCTGAGTTTTGGCATCGTTGGAGTCCAGCTTGATTTAACATCTCACTTCTAATTTTAACTGGAATAGCAACATTTAGGAACTTAACTTTAACTTCTGAAAAACAGAAATCATAGTCAGGAGTTTATCCATCTGTTTTGCAGCAGGATACCTGCCAGCTGTTTCCATTGGGGGAGACTTGCAGCAGCATTGTGCTGCTGTTAACTAGACTCCAGTCTATTAGCCTCTTTGATTAAATTAATCTAAAAAGAACTAGAGACACCCTTGATATATACATGCATTTGATCACGGGGCTGGAGAATGCTCTTCATGTCTGTTTGATCACATATGGGTTCTTCACACGCTCTTAAAAAAGAAAAGCAGCAGCAGAGCCAGCTCAAAGGAGAACCCCATAATAGCTCAGACTTAATGAGGTCTTATTTTCATATATAACCATATCATCCCATCTAATATCAGTCCTTTTATTTCCACAAGGGAGCTTGGGAAATGAAATTTTTTTGAATATAGCTAGGATGAAGAGTGTTTCTGAATGTCTCAGAAAGGGGTGAGAGCATGTGTGTGTGTGTGTGTGTGTGGATAGGAGGCTGCCTCAGACATGTTAAATTCATATTAGATAGCACTTCAAGAATTGACTGGGAAGCAGAGCTCTTGTTGATGTAAAAGGTCACAGACATTGACAACCTGCAGAACAATTCCAGGGTCCAGAATTATTCACAGTTGCCAAAACACAAAGGAAAAGAATTAAAAAAAAAGAATGAGGGAAAGAAAAGGTTTGAAACAGTGGTATCCTTCTATTGGTATTGCTGTTCTACTTTGGGGTTTTGTGTAAAACATTCATCTTGGAGGTGAACTGGGGGCTTAATTTTAAGCTGTTTCCTGCTTTCATCTTTTAAATGGCAGCAGAAGATGGATTTCTTTTGACTCCGCTTTAATTTTGTGTCCTATTCATTTAGAAGTTTTTGTGGAACTATGACCTGCAGTAAATACTGGTGAAATACATGCTCTTCTGACTGAGAACAGCTTCTAAAGGGAGGCCAGGTGGGGTTTTTTTCAAAGGCTCTAGACCAAGACAGAACAGGTAGAGGGTCAGGAAAGGGAAAGGCCTAAAAGGGAGAGGATGACAGCAGTGAAAGGAAGGAAGGAAGCTGAAGGTTCAGAGAAGAATATGAGCTATTCTGTTGAATGGAAAATATTCTGTTGCTTAAAGAAAATCAAATTCCACTCTTTTTAAGGGTGGTTGTGTACTAGCTTGTGGCAGAGGTAGAGAAGGGAAATGCTCAGCTCTTGAAAGCCATTATGAAAAAGGAAGGAAGAGCACTGGCAATATCAAATGGTAGGTTGTGTCCCTGCTGGTCTAGCTCCTTCCCTCTCACCAGGACACACAGCCCGTCCCATTTTGCTCACAATCCCTTGCAGGCAGCCAAGGATTCCAAGCAGGGGACAGAGAGTAACAAAAAATGTCTGTGTTTATAGTCATATATATATAAATGGTAGGATTTGAGGTACCTGATGATAAGAAAAATCCTCATCTGTATACACTAGCTTTTATTATGCCAACAAAGTCACAGATCAATCATTTTCAACTCTGCTGCTGACAGATCAAATGTAGACTTACAGCAAGTGAGGAATTGGACAGATTAGAAGCTAGGTCTATTATTCTGATTATAAATCACTAAGTCTTTGATTTGCTTTGTAGAATAGGAACAGACTTTTTCTCATTTTTATTTCCTGACTGAAAAACGGAGTTACTGTTTTATATTTAACCATCCTTTCCTTTCCCACCAGCATTCCCCACGCTTCAAAACAGATCAATAGTTCTGTCCTTTCCAACAGGTATATTCCAAACTCTCACCCTGTAGAAGAAGGAGAAGGCTCTGGTGCTTATCTGCAGGCTCTCAATCTGACTACAGTCCTTGCCTGTTTCTATCTGTGTTTCATCCATTGCTCATCCTATAAATATATCTTTGCAGGGATGGCTCAGGAGGCTGTTAATGGTCTGTAACATCTTTCCCTCCTAAATTTGCTTCCAACAGTGATTATTGTCTTGTGTTGTTCTGGGGAAGTGACTCCATGTTCCTGGCAGGTAAGTGTCTACAGAATAGTATTCATGTCATTCATTTAGTCTTAGTCTCACCAAGGAAGCAAATAACTGAAGTGATAAGCTTGGAAATGTAGTGACAGTGGTCTTGGAAATGTAATTAGGTGGTCTTGGCCAGCAAAGGCTAAAGGGCAATGCATGATGTGATGCCACGGCCATGTCTGTCTGTTCTCTGGAAATAAAGAAAAGGAGGAGTCAGTCTGCTGGTCTGCCAGTCTAGTGTGAGGTTTATTTCAAAAACTGAAGGATATTTTACTTGAAGAAAATTATTTTCTTAAGTTTGACTCCAGGAACATTATACAGAGTTGGACAACTCCAATATTTGCCATTGTAGCCAAGCTTCTGGCAGGAGGAGAGAACATGTCATCTTCACTTGGGTGAAAGACTTGTAATCTGTTTCCCCATCTGATCTCTCCAAGGAGCACTTAGAACAGGCACATGTGGAGAAGAACTCCAAGATGGTGTGACAATAAGTCAGTGTTTGGGTAAGGAGAGCTGAGCAATGCGTGGTCGTGCAAAGGTACAAGAAAATAAATAGATAGTAGTTGCTGGAGGTACTGGGGACAGCTGTGGTGTAACAGGTAGAACTGCAGATGATATTAGCTGCCTAATGTTTTGAGATATGTATGAACTAAGTGCCACTTTCTGAAGTATTTGAGGTTGGATAGAATTCAGTACCTATGGAAAGATATTGTATTTCTCCTGTAATTTTTTTTGTCTATCCATACCTTAGAGCTGAAGTGTTTGAGCTGCTTGTGAATTGACAGAGAGTTTGCTGTGTTGTTAATAACCTCTAGGTATGGAAAGAAGAACTAACATCTAAAGAGTATAACAGGGTCTTTCCAGATCTGAGCAGAGACTGAGTTTTCTAGCATATGGATTCTTCACTGAGAACTTTTCCTGGTGACTTGCACTTAGACGCCTATAAAACCAAAACCAAGCCACCTCCCCAAGCTCAAATGGCTAAAATAAATATTGCTGCTAAGGACATAAAGGAAATGGAATCGTTTGTAATGGTTTAGTCAGTGAGTCTCTAACCTATGCTTTTCATGAGATGTTCTTGCCATAAATTAGTTTATCCAAACTGTAGATGTGCCACACAGGATCAAATAACTGTCACTGAATAAAAAGAGAAAGGAGATTAAAACCCAGCCCAGCAAATCCTTTTTCTTTTAAGGGAGAGAAAGAAAGTCTCTGTATTTCTGTTTTGTGACTGCTGCTGGAGATGTTCCTGCCATAAATACAGCCCTAGCAGGATACGTTAGTTTATCCAAACTGTAGATGTGCCACACAGGATCAAATAACTGTCACTGAATAAAAAGAGAAAGGAGATTAAAACCCAGCCCAGCAAATCCTTTTTCTTTTAAGGGAGAGAAAGAAAGTCTCTGTATTTCTGTTTTGTGACTGCTGCTGGCAGACAACTCACCCATCCTGCCCTTGACTTTCCTCTGGTCATTGGTAATGAAAAAAGCCAGGAAATCTGAGACAGGTTCAAATGACACTCAGGTCACATGTAAATGTTGGCAGTCAGGCTTTATGGTAACAAAGGAACACTACTGCTGAAAAGCAAAGGAGCTGTCTTTATTTTGCAAAGGTGCCATTACATGTGCTTGCCTTATGCTGTATATCAATTAGTACCTTGCAAGGTAATGAGGTCAGAACACCATCTTCTACGGATGCCATACTGCTTTAGACTATCATGCAAGTTTTGATGCAAGTGCTTATGAAAGACATAAGGAAGGACAAGTCTTAGGTAGTGTTTCTTACTTTTAAATGTCATTGAAGTTTCAGCTTTCTTGATTTTGAAATTCCTGCTAAAGACAATCTGATAAGAGACAAAGGCATCCATTGCTTACTGTCAATATTTCATCCTAGTTCAAGTTACTGCAGGACAAGTTTTGAAACTCAGCTCACATCTTCCTGAAATGTTGAAACTTTTCCTCACCCCTATGAGATCGGCAGAGGGGGGAATAATAACAGTAAGTTTTTCTTTTTCCTCTGGTGCTTTGATATAGAGCTTCTGGGTTTGGAACCATGTAGTGCAACAGACTGAGCCACTGGAAAATCTGGTGCAAGTATTTTGAAAGCACCAGCTCTCCACGGGAGAGGCTTTGAGATATAGCCTCATTTGGAAATAGCTCTGGCTATAACATACTACCTGAAGCCCTGTAGGGTTTACATCATATGACAGGTCTTTTGGTTCATGTGACAAATAACCTGCTGCTCTGGCTCATTTTCAGGAGCTCCATAGCCAAAGTTGTGAGAGCACCCTACGAGGCTCACCCAGTCAGTGGCTCTTTCTTCATGCACAAAATTGTGTGGCCTCACTCATCCCTTACCCTGGCAGGAGCCAACGTGCAGGTGCTTCAGTCCATCCTCTGCCATGCAGATGGCAGGCTTGGCAGATGGGGAATATCTTCTAGAGACTGACTTTTAGAGATTGGCTTTCTGTGCAGGTGCTCTCTGAGAGAGGTGACCTCAGGGAGACTCTGAAGACAGTAAAAGGCAGAAAATCTTTCAGTTGGTGCCATTTAATAATGAAAACACGTTTCAGTTCCTTGTTGGCAGCCACAAGGGTGGGTCTCCTTTTTCACTTGAAATAAAGTACCTTCCAGAGAGGGAGAATTAACTGTTGTTTTTGAAAGAAGGGTTTTGCCACATCAGCTGTTACAAACTGACAGCACTATGGAGCTCTTACAGATCTGTACCTCTAGACCAGGAACCTCAATAAAAGCTGATGAAGTAGATTTGTTACATGAATTTAAGTTACTTTAGATAAATATATTGTTTCTCTGGGAAATCTGTCTCTTTTTTTTTCCTGTTCTCTATCAGTTCATTCAAGAACTACTTCAATACCTGAATTATTTCTCCAGAGCAATGGGAATTGGGGAAGAAGGGGGGTTTCCTTGATGCTCATGTTGTCACTAGATGGGAAGTGACTCTCTGATAAACTAGGTGAAGAGAATTTCTTTGGAGTGCTCTTGTCTTCAGTAGCATTTACAGATCATCTTGGACTCTGCCTCTTTCCACATAAAGGTACTCAGCTGCTGACACACTCTACTTACACACCTCACAAGCTTCCCCAAGGTCAATAAACATTTCCGTGGTACATTTTAGGAATAAAAGCTATGAGAAATTTCACTGCCTTGCCCCTTTTTTTCCCCCCCCTCTACATCTCTGGCAGGGATGAGAGTAAACCCATCTTCCTACTTTCAGTGTTTTAGTTGGATCAGTAGAGAGTGTCTCATGATTTAGCTGCTAAGATGTGTCTCCTTAAAAACCTGGATCCCTCCTGTTCTTGACATGAGGTACATTGGGCTGTCTTTGCTCCTTGCACACAGAGGTCAGTTGTTCCTCCTTGACAGACCTGGTGAAAGTTGTGCCACGGGCTGCAGCACACATCTGTGGCATGGACTGTGGCAGTGTAAGTGTCCCTCCTGCTCTGCCACCAACATGCCACGTGTAATGAGTGCATCCATTTGACACAGCATGTGTGTAACAGTCATTGGATTGGCAGGTTGTGCATTGTGCACGTGAGGTTTTGCCCACAGTTTTCAGGTATAATGTCAGTTCTTTCAGGAAGAGACTTCTGTTACTGGGAAAGTGATGAAAAGATTAAATTAAATGTCTAAACATTGGGCAATTTACTAGTAATGAGATACATTAAAGACAGTAGCCCACAGCTTTGTCACAGCCAAGGCTTACTGTGGGTATTACAGTTCTTTTGAAATATCAGTGCAGAATCACACATCTTTCTCATGTGTGTGGATACAAAGAATAAAGTCCTTTTGGCAATCCCCTGTTCTCAACTCAGCAAAGAGCTACAGGAAACCACTTACTCCACCGCTGAAACCTAGATAATGAGTTTCTCAGCAGAGGAGTGTATCTTAGTAAACTAAATCTTTTGTGTGGCACAGAAGCAATGCTGATGAAGAAATGAGGATGCTTTACAGCTGTAGCTGTTTACCCAGGTCAGAGGGTCTTTGTTCAATATGGCTAATTAAGTTAATTCTTGGAAGGTTAGAGGCAACGTGAAAAGTATGCTGGGAGGAAATGTGGTAACAAGAGTAACAATAATTGGGAAATGGTGCTGCACATCACACCTTTCCTTTGGTTACCAGGAGTTGTGGTTTACACCCAGCTGGGAGCTGGGCAGCACACGACTGCCTGCCCACCTCCCAAAAGGGAAGGAGAAGAGGGAGAGAATGCAAAACTCCGTGGGTTGAGATGAGAATTCAATACAAAACCATAAAAGGAACCATAAACAATAGTACTAATGATAACAGTAAAAAAACTGTCTAAAGTAAGTGACACAAAGGCCACGTTAGCTCCAAATGGGAATATGATGCCAGCCAGGACAAGACCCCACTTGCCTGCCCCAATCTGGACCCTGGACCTTGGGCATAGAACAACCCATCACCTGGTTCAGCTGTCTATCCCAGCTGAGCCACAGCCCCAGCTTCTGGTGAAAATTAACCCTATCCTAGCCAAACCAGGACACCAAGTATGGTTTTTGCATAAAACGTTCCCAGTGCTTGGCTGAAGTGTGTGTACAAACAAAAGCCCGGTCCTTTGGAGGCTTTCTGGAAGGGAAATTGGGGTATTTCATGGATGCTGAAACCTTCCTGACTGAGTTTATGCTGGTATGGACCAGCCTTTAGGAAAGCTACTTTCTGCCAGGTAGAAATATTTGCCAATTGGAGCAGAATGGAAAAATCAGTGAAACAACATGATACATTTTGAATTGTAGAAAGTGTCACAGAAAGATTTATCTTGTCCATTCAGAGCAAAGATTTGTACCTGGCTTTGTTTCTCATTCTGTCCATGTTTCAGGTATCTCGAATTTTCTTTTTAAAAGATGTGTATCTGTGGATACAATGGAGGTTTAGCTACTTGCAACAGCACAACTCTATAAGTAAACAGTTCTGTGTGGCTGCCCTAGCCCATCCTGGGAGAAAGATGACAGGGCAGGCTCCTGGGTGAGCATGTGTAATGCTCTTTGATAAGTGACCTGAATTTATGAGTAGGCAGCAATAAAAACTGGCAGATTTACATTCTCTTGAACACTCAAGAAGTCACCGGGGAATATGTCCAGTTTAAAACATTCCAATATTCATGAGCCAGTGCCAAAATAATTGTGGAGCCTGTGGATTAGGAAAAAAGTTGTGATCCTTTGCTTCCTGATACCTTAAAAGTTATATAGTCACATTTTCTTTTTTTGTTTGTTTTATTTCCACAGGAGTTGACCACCTGGACTTTGTCATATTAACACTTGATTCCAGCAGCAGAGGATTTAAAAACATGAGTGCTTATGGCACAACTCATTAAAAAGTATGACTATTTGGTCCAAAAATCTGGGGAAGAGACTGTCTGCTGTTTTGAAGACATAAACTCTGGAGCCAGACCCCAGTTTCATCAGTGTGACTTATTGTAGTCAGTGAGACATTCATGCTGTTCACCTTTGCCTAAAGCTTGCTGTGTCATCTTCAGCTCCCTTCTGATGCCCAGCCAGTGGCAGGAGATGTCCCTCTAACATTTGACCCAGGCAGGTGCAGCTCTTTCTGTACTAACCTTGTCCCTGGCTTTGCAGCTGAAATTTCCCAGGAGATCCAAGCCCATAACCACACTGACTGAAAACTCATTTGTCTCCCAGTTTGCACTACATGAGCTGACTTTATATGATAAAAAAGAAGACTGGATCAAAGGCAAGAGCCCTGATGGAAATCTTGTGGGCTGTCCCCCTGCCTTTGGTGTCTGGTTAGTGGAAGGCTTTACTTTAACTGGTGTGATAAAGCTTTGGGGCTGTTCCAGGACATTTCAAAGCTATTTTGGTGTTAGATGCCCTACTCCACATTGGTCCCTGCGCCACAGCTTCCTGCACTCACTCCCTGATCTCTCCTTCCAGCACCTCCCTCCCTCAGCACCAGAGCCCACCTGCTTGTCTCCGAGTTTCCCACACGCACTACCATGAACACACACTTGAGGGCCACAGATCTTAAGTTTAGCAGCTCCTGCCTTCATCAGATTTATTCGTTTGGAGAGGGAGCAGGGTTGCTCTCTGTCCCTCTGTAGCATTAATTTTCAAACACGAGGCAGGGTGATCAATAGTCTACTCTGCTGGCAGTTTTACTTAGTTTATTTCTGTTGCAGTTATGAGTTTTCTCAGCTTTTTTATTACCTGCAGGTTTGCTGTTATCTGTTCAGACTGGCATGACCATATGCATGCCCCTGATTCTAGTGTGGCAGTCCAGAGTCTCCATATGGCCCTGGGCCATGGTGTAGCTCAGCGTGGGAGGTAAGGTTAGATAATTCTGAGCTGCATGCAAATAGCCATCCTTGAACTAAGCAATCACCTGGGATCCATCCCAAAGGATTCAAAAAATACAGGTATTTCCATCTTGCAATTGTCAGGGAGCTGCAGAATGAAAAACAGGCAGTAGGGAAGCAACCTACACACTGCACTATAGGCAAAGATGTGCAGGAGAAGGATTTGCTTTTCCTAAAATCCAGTCACTGAGGAATTTGTGCTTAACACAGGAATGAAACACTGATGCTTTTATTGTCTGTGCACGCTCTGGAGACAGAAGCTCAGGTCTGTTTGTTACTTGCTGCATTGTGGCATGTTACTCATCTGCTGGAGGGACTGCAAGGTCAGGTTTTGAGGTGCTTATTCAGAAAGTTTACATAAAAGGTGTCTCCCTAGTAAGAACACAGGTTTGGGTTTTGTTTTGTCACAAAAAGAAATATTGTCAAAGTAAAAGGACTTGAAATTAATGAAAGTCAAGCCTTAGGGTCATGATTTTAGCTATTTTCCTGATTTAGACCAAACTCAGCAAAAGTTGCTAAAGCCAAACCAACCAAGTACAGTTCTTCTGCAACCACCTAAAACAGGGACTGTGCCTTGCAGTGGAACTGCAGCCTGTAAATCTGCCTTACCAGCTCTGACCACGGGTACTGTCTGTCCCTAACACTAGGTCTGTCATCTAATAGTCTTTTAAACCACATCACATACTAGAATGTTGTGCTCTTAAGACAATGAGAGAAAAAATAAAATGACTGCTGTTCCCTGTTAGAACAGGCACATTTTTGTGGCAGGTATTTTCTGTATTTCTGTTTCTTTCTCATTTTTCAGAATATTTATGTACATGGAAGAGGATCTCTGTTTCCAGAGAGATCTTCTGTTCCTGTTGTTTATACCTTATTTGATGCCATGGTCTTGGTTGCTGTGGAAATGATTAAACTGTCATCAACAGGATTCAGATGGGGAATAAGCTCTGGAAGAGAGGATACAACGTTCCTTCTTTTATGCAAATGTGTGCAGTTAAGAATGGCAAACAAATAAACAAGCAAAATATAGAGGCTAACACCCTTCCCCCTCCCAAATCACTCTTCAGACTGAGCAGATCCTTTTAAATAAGCACAAGGTTTTTTTTGCAGGGGGTGTCAGATGATGTCTAGAAAATGTCACCCACTATTATGGAAGGGCTAGAAAGGAGCTTGAGGTCAGTGAACACGTTTTGGTTTGAAAGGGTACAAGTTCCAAACAAGCAGATGGCAAACTCCCTTTTGTCCCATGCTTTGTGCATGTGGTGGCAGGTAGGATACACAAGTCAGGAGGAGTAGGACTTTTTCTGTGAGTTCAAAGGAGAGGCAACATGCAGAGAGCATCAGGGAGCTCTGTCCTGTGCCCTTAAGTAGCTGCCCAGGGCTGTGTTAAGCACAGAAAGTCACCATAGGAGGAATAATGATCCCAGACATTAGATGAGGTGACTCAAGGGAAAGAAATGCCTCCCAGAAGTACGTTTGGATTTATTTCATGTGTGTTTAGATTTGACAGCAGTTCTCCCAAGAGGACTTGTGTTAACCACCAACTGATTGCATCTGGAATTGCATGGGAGAACTTTCACTATGTGGTGAATATACATGGGATGCAGGTCATCCAGGTTGGATATTTGTAATTGTAGTTAGAAAGACAAACTTTATGGGAAGAGAAAGTCAACAAGGATCTTGATAATTAGTTTAATACTGCTATGACTGTCTACTGTGTTTTTTGAGCTCTGCAATGCTGGTGTCTCAGTGGGGGCTGTAAGTGCCTTGCACTGAGTCAAACCCAGTTCCTTTTACTTTCCAGAGTCTTGGCAGCACTAATGTCTCTAATGTAGTCTGTATTCAGGAAATGGGGAAAATGCTCAAGTGGAAACAAACTGGGGTTGTTTTCTTCTTGGAGAACTTTTCTTAAAAAATCAGGGGTTTGCAGAATCTCCTGGTGTTGTTGAGCTGAAGTTTTAAGCAGTCTGCTCTTTACCTGCAGCTAAAATTACACAACAGAGCATAAGGAGCAGTTGATACATGACTGAGCTGCTCTTCTATTCAAACATTGATAGGATATTATAAGACATCAGGAAAGATTCAGGATGGTGACAGGAAACTCCTTCTAGAACTTTTCCCATTACTACTGATGCCTAATGGAACACACTGAAAGAGTTTCCACTCAAGAAAAACATGGTGCTTCTTTATTCTTTCCAATGTGGGCTCACAGAGGGCACAGCCTGGGCCATGTTTTGAATCAGGGACTTCATGGTCTCTGGAGGATGCTGTAAACTGGAACAGAGCATTCATTCAGTTTGCAATTTTTCTTACCTGGTTTCTAATGTCATTTGTTGCCATTATGGGGGTGTCTGGATCCCAGGTTTTAAACAGCCATCTACGTCTGTCTTTGTTTCTCTGCTGAATGTTTATTTGAGACACCTCCACAGCAACTTTTTTAAGAGTCAGTGTTCTATTTCAGGGTAGAAATAAGCACAGGAACAAAGAAAGAGCAGATGAACCTAAACATCACACCAGATTATTGCTTGCACTTCTAAGCAACAGCACATAACATTGTCATATCTAAATTGCTACCTCTCTCCAGAGTTAAAGGGGACAGAGTGTATCAGTGTGCTGCAGAATATTATAACTTGTCTGTCACCCCTCCTCACACACATTCACATGCAAATGTGTATAAGAGCAAGGAAAGATAGAGGAACACAAATATACAGGCTCAGGAGAGATCTCAGTCCCTTAACCTTGGTTTCTGGTGTCAGCTCAGTGCATATTTTTCTCAGCAAAGCTCCTCTGTCCAGCCACATGAAGGTGAGGTCTTGTTCACTGGTGTACATACACAGTTCACACACACACACACACAGACATGGTGATAACCAGTTAACAGACATGTCTGAGTGCAGCTGTAAGAAACACATTGTCATTCAATTGCATGCAAACTTTCCTCTTCTTTGCTTCTGACAGTCTGAAAATAAGTTTAAGCTTAGATTTAGTCAAAAGCACAAGGTGCTATCTGCCTTTTTGGTTTCTGCTATACAATCTCTTCTCTTGCAAGTTTTATAGATATGTCATAGCACGAGCAGCCCAGAAAGCCAACCAGATCCT
>NW_008600833.1:0-14428 GCF_000691845.1 Merops nubicus
CTGTGTGTTTAATCAAGTAACATGACCAAGCAGGCATCTCCTCCAGGCCTGAAGGTGACACAAACCTAGTCACATGAGCTTTTTCCACTCAGCTGCAGAGACACAGCCTGTGGCAGGGCTCCAGCCCCACCAAGTGTGATCTACACCATGGAGATGGGGTGTCAGTTGTCTTTAAGAACTGGTTTCTGGTTTTTCCGATTCTTTTCTGCTTCCTGTCCTTTGAGCATGTGGTCTTGTTCATGTCATGGTGACCCAGACAAGAGCCTGCACAAAGTTACAATTCTGTGCTCAGAGGCAGGAGTGACTTCCAGCACTCCCCTTCATGTTAGGGGTTTAATGCAGTGGGGCCCTTCTTGAAGGGATGTAGAAGATAACAGAATGCTACACAGACTCCTTGAACCCAGTAACCCATGTTTTTCTCTCAAATGCAGGCAGGGCTCAGGCTCTGTTTTGTACAAGGCAGGGGGTGAGCAGTTCCTGCTTTTAGAAGCTCACTGGCTCAGAGTACAAGTCAGACACCAACTGCCATGACCTTGGAAAGTCACAGAGCAGAAAGGGGCTGGAGAAGGGCAGGGCTCAGGCTGAGGGGCAGGGGTACCTCAGCCTCACTCAGCAAGGTCAGACAGGGCTGCTCTTAGAGTCAGACACTTGTCAGCAACAGCTGGGAATGTTCACCACCACAGCATGGTTTTGAAACTCTGCCTTTCCCAAAACACATCACAGTCTACTGCTGCATGTTACATCAAACCCCTCGTGTCCAAGTCTTTTTTAGCACCATCACAGGTCAGGAAAACACATTTATGACATGCAATGTACCTAGTGCAGAGATAGAGATAGTCCTGCTGGTCCAGTTCAAACAGCATGTACACACCTCTATAAAAATCACCTGAATTTAAAAGATTAGAAATCCTAAACGGCAGTTCAGTTCCTAAAAAACCAAGGCCTGGCTTTGGCCCTGCTCAGACCACGGTGTGATGACAGGCTGTGGATGGTTTCTGGAGGTGATCCTGCCAGCCCCTGCTGCTGTCAGTAGGAGTCCACGTGCCTCATGATGAGCTTGCGGCTGTACTCGTAGGCCAGGAACAGCGCCCCGTTGGCCACGAACGCACGGATCATGGTGGGCTTCAGCCCAGAGTACAGGGCCAGCACCCCTGGAAGGGAAACCACAGCCAGTCAGCCACTCATCAGCTTGCCCACCTCCATCTGCCACCACCTTCTCCCCTTTGAAGGCTACTGGAGTTACAGCTCTGCTTAGAGAGGCAGGCAGGGAGCTGACCACCCTTGTCGCTGGGCATTGAGGCAAGAGGAGTCTCCAGTGAGAGCTTGGCCATGGCAGTGTTTATGTTAGAAGCTTATCTGAGGTGTGGCAGGGTCTCCAGAAGGCTGCCTTGGTCACCTGAGGACAGTGGTCACAGCAGCTGTATCCCAGCTGCTAAGGGGACAGAAAGAACAGCAGGACTCCTGGAACTGTGCACAGCAGACTCCTGCTCTGATGAGTATCTTCTCTAGCAGCAGGGCCAGGGTTCCTGTCTGCTGCAACACACATTCCCCAAGCTGCCAGCACTGATTTACCCAACAGCCTTCAGTCAGTCCTGTTATGTTCACTACAGATTTTTATTTTTTTTTTCTCTAGAAGTTAACTGGTTCCTTTATTTTCACATAGAGGTTTGGTCATGGGTAAGAGAGCTCATTCCTTTATCTGCTTTTAACACATACTGAGCTCTTGTTCACAGAATTACAAAACAGCAGGGGTCAGAAGGGTCCTCTGGAGATCACCTAGTCCAACCCACCTGCCAAGGCAGTTTCACCTAGGGCAGGTTACACAGAAATGCATCCAGGTGGGTTTTGAATGTCTCCAGAGAAGGAGACTCCACAGCCTCTCTGGGCAGCCTGCTCCAGTGCTCCAACACCCTCACTGTAAAGAGGGTTTTCCTCATGTCCAGACAGAACATCCTGTGTTCCAGTCTGTGCCCACTGCCTCTCATCCTATTGCTGGGCACCACTGAAGAGAAACCCATCCTCTTGACACCCACCCTTGAGGTATTTATAAGCTTTGGTAAGATCTCCTCTCAGCCTTTTCTCCAGGCTAAACAGCCCCATATCTCTCAGACTTTCCTCATAAGAGAGATGTTCCAGTCCTTTCATCATCCTCACAGCACTCTATGGGACTCTCTCCAGTAGTTCCCAGTCTCCCTTGCACTGGGGAGCCCAGAACTGGACAGAGTACTCCAGATGTGGCCTCACCAGGGCAGAGGACAGGGGGACAGGGCAGGGTAAAGGGGGAGGACAATCTCCCTCAACCTGCTGGCCACACTCTTCTTAATGCACCCCAGGATACCTTCTGCCTTCTTGGCCACAAGGGCACATTGCTGGCTCCTGGTGAACTTGTCCACCAGGACTCCAAGGTCCTTCTCTGTGGGGCTGCTTCCCAGTGAAGCTTTCAGTGAATTGTCTCCTGCACCAAGAAGCATGGCAGATGCAGGAGGTCTCAGTTTTTAGATTCCAAGCTTTCCAGACTGGATGAAGCATCCATACTGCAGTTTGTTAGAAGCAGTTACTGTCTCTAACACACTCCAAGTGGATTGGATTTCTTAGGCAATGTTTTGTTCTGGAGGGTACAGATTTCCCCCTCCAGCCCTACAGCTTCAGCTGAAGTGTGTCACACTCACCTTCCGTTCTCACCACAGTTACAAACGTTCCCATAAAGCCTGTCTGTTTTCCAGCCATGGAAAGAACCTGAATTCTAGACTTGACACAGTCCACAGGATACACAGCAATCCACAGACAGCTGCCTCCAAAACCTCCGCTGAGCAGCAAAGGAATGGGACCTAAAGTCAAGAAACAAGCTTTGACACACCTCATAAAATATCCATCAATATCACATTATTCCATCTACACAAGTCAAAGAGAACCCAGGGGAACCTGCTTTTGACAGAAGAGCAGTTTATGCTCCCCCACAAAACTTTGAGTTAATTTTAAGCCACTGGTAAGTTGCAAGTCTAGCCAGAAGCTCAAAGGTTACAAGGACCACCTCCTGGATTATTTGCCATGCTAAAAAGGTGTAACCTGGAATTCCATTTTGACCATATTAACTAAATTAACTCAACTCCTTTCACACTTGTCACCACTTCCAAAGGCTAGCTGAGAAATGGTTTAGAGTAACATCACACCTAGACAAAGATTTCTTTTCTCATGTCTGCTTTTCAGTCTTAGTGTCCTCTCCCCACTGCTGTAAAGACCATCCAAGGGTCAGCATACATTGCAGCACAGGCTGTTCAGAGGGAATGCAGCTGAAGACTTCAAAATCACTCTGAACAGCTGCTGAAATGAAGTAGTTCAGTGTTGTGTCACACTGCAGGGTCAGGTATTTAACTAATTTTGTAGAATTACTCTTAGTTCACTGAATTTAATCTCCATTTATAATGCCTTTTGCTCCACTGGAGTAATTCATTACTATATAAATATAAAATGAAAACCTTCCTATCTTTTTTTATCCAGTTTCCTTCATTTTACTTCTGTTTCACAATAGCATATCTTCAGGAAAGATAAGCCCTCCTCCCCTTATGTCCCCCACCACAGCATGCTAAAAACCACCTGGAGAAAGAGGCACCATACCCAGTTCATCTTTTGGTCTCCCAGAAGCAAAGAAGGTGCGGCTCAGTTCATACCCTCCGAAGAAGAAGAAATAGCCTGGGACCTCCCGCAGCAGAGTGCTCGACAGGCCACGGTAAAATCCAAGGGGACCATCCTTTTGAATCACACCCTTCACTACTGACCAAACTGTGCTGAGGGAGAGGGGGACCCAGTTAGTGCTGTCACAGCCAGACGATGAGAAGGGGACAGAACAGGCGGCTTCAGTGACAGTGAGGGGTTAGACTCATTGCGCAGACAACGCAGTTCAAGTTTCAGCAGAGAAAATGCATGAGGAGAGTTTGGGAGGTCCTGGCAGGGTGGATACTTACTTGTGCCCGTGGGTTATCTTCCCTGACAGCTGCATTTCATGCATGGCCTGCAGGCGGCACTTCACCAGCTCGGTGGGGCACAGCACCAGGGTGGCAAAGGCGGAGGCGAAGGAGCCGGCGGCAGCGTTCTGTAGGTCACTGCAAGAGAGGGACTGCACCAGCTACTGAGGCAACCACCTTCCCTGCACTGCAGCCACTGCTCCTGGGCTCCAAACAGCCTCAAAAGCACCACAGAGTCTTGGGGAAGAGATGAGAAAACTAGCTCATTCCACCTTCATGTACCACTCAAACACATCCTTTTGGCACCCACAGATGCACTGCAAGCTTTACCCTTCTACTGTAGGGACTGCAGTAAACACTCAGATCTCCCCCTTCTTGCCTTTTATACAGATTTCCATAGAGAAGGGCCATGAGCATGATTCAAGGGCTGGAGCAGCTCTGCTGTGAGGACAGACTGAGAGAGTTGGGGCTGTTCAGGCTGGAGAAGAGAAGGCTCCCAGGGGACCTTATTGTGGCCTTCCAGTATCTTAGGGGGGCTACAAGAAAGCTGGGGAGGGACTTTTTAGGCTATCGAGTAACAACAGGACTAGGGGGAATGGGGCAAAGCTGGAAGTGGGCAGATTCAGGCTGGATGTGAGGAAGAAGTTCTTCCCCAGGAGAGTGGGGAGACCCTGGGATGGGTTGCCCAGGGAGGGGGTTGAGGCCCCATCCCTGGGGGTCTTTAAGGCCAGGCTGGAGGAGGCTCTGGGCAGCCTGATCTAGTGGGAGGTGTCCCTGCTCATGGCAGAGGGGTTGGAACTGGGGGATCCTTGGGGTCCCTTCCAACCCTGACAGATTCTGATCTGTTTTAGCAGAGGACTTTAGAGCCCTAATGGCTCAATGGTTGGACTTGATGATCTTGGAGGTCCCTTCCAACCTAAAGGATTCTATGATTCTAAGAGAACAGGAGCAATTACCACCTCAGGTTGCTGCCAGTGTTTTCATATTCACCTCACCAGTATCAATGCAGGTTTTCAGTGGAAGGTGCTAGAAGTCTAGCAAGGCACAATGGACCACTATATATGTATCTACACACACACAGTGAACCACTCTACAGCACCTCTGTAGTGGTGTGTATATATGTTATACACACACACACACACCACTGCAGATGTGCTGCCATGAACACAACCATGTGAATCAGAGATAGCTCAGAACAAGTGGAGCTTCTCTCTTTCAGAGCCTGGGGAGTCAGTGCAGCTGAGACTTGCCTCACTGCTCCCCACAAGTTCTTTCCATACAAGGGAGATGCCTGCCCTATGCCCAGCAGTTTTTATACCTCTGTAGTATCAGAGATTAAAGCTACACCTTTTCACCTTACAGCAGCATCATGGAACTGAAGTCTTGATGTGACACAAAGTTTATGACATCCTCAGATATGGCAGTGATGAAAACTGTCAGAGTGGAGGCAATCAGTAACTGCCTGAAGAGCAGCAACTGAACAATATGCAGTAAAAAAAGAAGTGGGAGCCCTGACTGCACAACCCTCCTGCAGCACACAGAGCTTGGGGTAGCAGGGACCTCAAATGCAACCCACTAAAGCTTGAGACAGAGCAAAGCAGAGTGAAAAACAGAGTATGTGGCTGAGCCCTGCAGTCTTTGAGCTATGAGGCAGAGCAAGGCAGATACACATTGAAGAATAAGGTTACACATGGAGGAATTAGGGTAAGAAAATACAAAAGTGGTGACTTCTAACTATGCCCTAAAGGGTGCACAAGATCCTTTCTCCTTCAGAAGAAGAAAAAAACAGATGCTATCAGACAAAAAGAACTCTGAAACATGTACATAAAGGACTAGATTTAGTCCAGCTCTCACCTGTTGATGTTTAATTCTACAGGCAAAAATTCAGGCAGACCTGCTGTTTAGGCTTTGGTCTTGAATATAGTGAACCCTGTTGCAGAAGCAGTAAGCCCTGAATCCTGTTCAAGTTTCCTCTCAGCCAAATGCCTAATTCAGCATTTTTTCCTCAGGGGGGAGAGTTTTGGTCACACATCACAGAAGCAAGAATCTTCTTACATTGGCTGCTACTTTCTTCTATAAATGGCATTTATCTTGTTTTTTTCAAAAGAAAATAACCTGCTGAAGATGACTAGTCACGTACTGAGAGAGTCAAACTGAGGTGAGCAAGGATAATACTTCTCTGAGTTTAGACTTTGGCATGGAATGAGATCAGTTTGGCTGAACTAAATGGATGTTAAAAGATAAACAGAATTTAGCATTTCTCTCTCCATTTGTTTTCTCTGTGACTCATGCATGGGTGGCATGTATTCCTTTAACTGCAAAACATATTCCTTTAACTGGAAAATGTATTCTTTTAACTGGAAAATGTATTCTTTTAACTGGAACAAGTGCTGGTTTGTAACTGTTCTGCCAGGCTTCACCCAGAGCAGGGTTTCCCTAAACACAGGCTGGCTAGGCAAGCTTATCTCCAGGCCATTTAAAGGTGTGACCAAAAAGGTAACTTAAAGCAAACTCAAACTATTATAGCTGGTTTTAAGCAATCTCAAACAATATAGAATAATGAAAAAGTGAGAAGCAGTTGTTTAAATCTGGGTAAGACAAGCAGTCAGGTTCACCCATTTGTGACTTGATGCATTTTCTTCTCCAGGTGAAGACAGTATGACAATTTTTGCTTAGCAGAGGCAATGAAGGTCATTACAGTTCTTTGGTTGTCCTGTCTGGAGGTTAGCCAGCTCACCAGGGTTTCTTCCCTGCCCTACAGCACACTATGAAGGCTTCTTCACTCTTCCACAGCAGGAGTGGGTGGAGATATCCCAGACAGACCACGTCAATAAAACTCTCTCATACATGCACCTCCTAAGATGCCCCCACAATGACCCAGATGAAGAGACTGAGGGAACAGCACCAAGAGAGGAAGGTTTCATTTCAACTTATGTCCTTTAGTGTTCTGTCCTAGCACAGCCCTGCAGTCACACTATGTGCTCTTCACTCAACAATGCATTAAACAGCCACCCTTGACCTGAAAAGGACCATTACCTGACCAAGGAAAGAAGGGTCAGCAGCACCTGCTACTGCTGCACACTCAGATGACACTCCCATTCCCTGTGGTACTCCAAAGACAGGGAGCAGTACACCCCTGGCTACTGAGTGAAAGTTTCCTGCACTGCCTCCTCTCTACATACAGCACAAACATGAGATGCTCCCAGGACCTCTGCAAGTCTGTGCTCTACCCCCTAGGAGGATCACAGGGTGATTAAGTAGCAAAGTATGCTGTTGGGAGGCCCACCTCCTACATCTCAGTGGGTATGGAAAGATAAGGGATCTGTAAGCTGAGCAAGCAGAAACCCCCTGATCTGAGAAAGCAATAAAGGTGGAAATGGTTCTGTCTCCTCTGATAGGACTCAGCTGCCAGAAGACAGTGAAAAAGAATGCAAGTAGAGAGCAGTTAATGGAATTTCTTTCTTCATCACTTCAGATTCCCTCACAGTAGGCCTCAGTCTTAAGATACAGCAGATCTTAACATGTGGCAGGAGAAAAACCTCACCTAATGCCACTTTGAGATGCTTGTTTTGCACTTGGGTATCCAGCCATGTCATGGCAGAGACCTCAAATGCAGAACCATGCCCTCCCCAGCTACTCCCACCTGGAGACAAGATGTGACAGAGGCAGAAGAGAACTCTTACTGAAAAGCTGAGTGTGGATAACCTTGCATCACTCTGAAGGAATGGAGTTAGGACAAGGTGAGAAGTCTTTTACACACTGTGGGGCAGCACAAGGAGAGAGCAAAGTGCAGCCACTCTCAGTGCAGCACAGGAGACATACCTGGAGAAATGTGCTACAGTAAGACACTGACTGCTGGGCCACTGGCAGCTCTAAGTGATGCACCTGGAGAAAAGGTGTCCTAGCTAGAAGAGATGATGAGCATTATGCCAGTGCATAAATCCATGACTTGTTCACACCCTGAACACTCTGCCTGGTCTCCAATTAAAACCCCAGACACGTTAGAATTACAAGAGTTTCAGAGAAAGACAGTGAGCACAGCTAAAGGAACAGCTTCAGAGTGTGGGCTGACTAGGAGGGCTGGGATCCTTCCACCTAGGAAAAGACTCATGTGGGCAAGAGGGGCATGGAGCAATGGATACAATGGATAGAGCTCTACAAAATCCCAGGTAACATGGAAACAGTGGCCAAGGACCAACTGCCTCTTCCAGTTACAGAGTTAATGACTGTGATGGGCAGACCTCCCTGCCAAAGTGTCCTGCAGATGTAAGGAACTTACAAGAACTTGAGAGGAGAGTGGACAAGTGCTTCAAAAGACATCCAAAGGCTGGATCACAGCAGAATCAAGAAGTCCTCTGAACTAAGAATGCAGCCTGGCAGAGGACTCAGTACATATTAAACACTTCCTCCTCTTTCTCATTCTCAGGCAACCACTTATTGTCAGTGCTGTAGACAACACACTGCAAAATGAGACCTTTGGTCTCATCACCATCACATTCACACTTTTTAAACTTAAATACATTTTTAAAAGGCAATACTGAAGTGTCCTTTCCCCTTAGTATGCCTCCCTCTAAGAAGAGCCACTACCTCCCCTGCAAAATCAGAACATGGAAAGATCAAGGGAAATCTTTCAGATGTTGCAATGCTCAGTCTCTTTGGTAAAACTGCTCCAGGTCTTGAACACTCCAGTTAAGTGGTGGTTAACTAAACCAGCCTGCTGCAGTGACAAAGTGGATGGCTCTTTTAGACACCATTTCCTAGCACAAAGGTCTGTACTGCCAAACTCACCACAGTGCACAGAAGCAGGGAGGGGACCTGGGGCATCCGCTGCACCCTAACAATACAATATTTGCCAGCAGCAGTTGCCCATCTTTTCATTTCTTTATTGTAAGACACAAAACAGATTTGTACTGCCAACCTGAGCTTGGTTTTCCTGTCCACTCCAACAATTCTCCTGACAATCTGCTGGCAGAAGCCATAGCACATGAAGAGGACGGAGTTCTCGGCGATGTTGGCGACGAGGGCCGGCGTGGTCCCCTTGTAGAAGCCTCGGAACCCCACCTGCTTGTAGGTTTTCACAAAGCAGTCCACAACTCCTTTATACATGTCAGGGAACGTCTGCATCTTCACCTTGGCGGTGTCGAAGGGCTGGCCAGTCACCACACATGCTGTCCCACCTAGGCAAGCAGTGGAAGGGAGAGCGTGGCTGAGGGTTATCACAAGTGAAACACCCAGACACGAACAGCACCACTAGAGACAACAAAATCACACAGAAGGCAAGTATGACTTAATTCTCTGCAGGAGAAGACAACAGCACCATGGCATCAATTGTCAGGGATGAATTTAGCTACCTGAAGAAGAAAAAAGATAAACTGATCCAGCCTAAGAGCAGTAACAACTTGATTCTCATGAAATATTACCTTACTAAAAGAAAGCATCTAAATGGATCCATTCACTTACATAAATGGAAAATGAATTAGAGGTTTTGTTCTGCAATCAAGTAACTTGTGTGCACGAGTCAAGCAACCTTTCCCCTTGCTCACTAATGCAGTGGTTCAGAAGCTGTCTGATTTTACATTCCAACAATAACCAAAAAAGGGGAACATGTGTAATTAAGTGAGACAGATTCCTGCAGGACAATTACAAATGTTGCCCTTTTTTGGTTAAGTGAGACAGATTCCTGCAGGACAAGAGGAACACTGCTATGACAGTGCTGAAACTGATGATGCATTATAAATTCATCACAGAAGATTCAAGCTCTTTACTTCAAAACTTCAGATGATTCTTATTTACATTTAATCCCACCTACTGGAAGAAGGCATCGAGGATAAGCTGAAAAAGGGCAAAAGGGCAAAGTTTCTCAACGTGTTATCTTCTCCAAACTCAACTGCAAGGTCAATACCCCGAAAACTTGTGAGGTATTTCCATCCATGTCATCAATAACCACTTTGCCCATGGTGCAGTGTGCTTCCACAAGACCTAACTCAATTCAGGAGCCTGCAGAGAGAGCCAACATTACACTTCTTCAGTAAGAAATACCAGTGTACACAGACAGGACTCCATTAGAGGCCAGAAGCATGTGGTAGGTGCACCTTACACAGGCTTTACAGGTTTGCCTTTTTAGCAAGGGAGAAGAACCATCCTAAACCAGAAGCTGATCTTTAACCAAAGCACACTGTGCAGGTTAAGGTGTTTTTTCAGCTCTGAAAGGGAAATTGCTACCTGTAACACTGAGAGAAAATGAAATGTAAAGAACCTGAGAAGAAAGTTCTGAATGTAAAGAAACTGCAATAGAAACAACTGTGTGAATCCAATTAAGATTAGTTATTTTTCTTCTAAGTGGGGAGAAGAAGAGTAAGCAAGTATTTGTTTAACCAGGGTTATTTGAAACCACTTTTACTCTTTGCAAACACATTTGTCTGATGTTGTTTTTGCTCCTCTGCCAAGGGGTACTTCAGGCCTTTAAGTACACTGCCACTGGAGGTGGCACAAGAAGCCCACTAAACTATTGCAACTAACTTTGTAAGCCTCAAGGTCAAGACCAAGAGCCCCTAAAATATTAGAGAAAAAAAATTATTCTTCCAGCCAGCAGTAAAGAGTCTAAAAAAACAACAAAACCAAAACCAACCAGAACAACAAAAAAGGTCAATGCCCCTTCAACATTTAGCCAAATGTGGTCCTAGTAATAACAGGAATGGTGAGGAAAAAAGGTTCTGCTTAATCAAGGAACTGATTAGAGGTTGCTCAGATCCTAGGCAAAGGACTATGACCCACAAGCTGCTAAGTGACTTATTCTAGTTCAGAATTTACTTGCCCCCACGTGTCATTACTTATCAGCTAGTCAAGGCTGTATGTGAGGAAGGTAAAACCAGGTTATGCATTTGCTGGAGGAACCAGCTGTTCACCTCCTCAAACACACCCTACACAGGGTGCAGAGATGTGTGCTGCACAGAAACCAGCACTACCCACGAGCAAAGAGAGTATGTGGGAAGAAAATGGTAAATAAATACTAGAGGAACAGTAAAACAGTGACTTAGGATTACTGAAGTCATGTTGAAAAAAAGGTCTGAATTCCTTCCTCTTATCTGAAGGAAGGAGAACTGTACCAGAGAGGAAAACAGAACAATTAGTTCCAAGATCCCCTAAGCTCTACTGGCAAAACCCAAGCAAACTTCAAGTGCGTGGCCTGTTAGCCTGGATGTGGTCATGGAACACATCACCAGGCAATGGATTTCTAAGCTAATGGGAGTTTCCAGCTCTTGTGGTAGCCAAGATTAGACACAACAAGGCTTCAACTCAGAAAGACAACTTCCTAAGCCAGGCAGCTCCCCTGCCCTGCATGTTAACAGCAGCACTCCTGAGGTGAAGTACCAGGTGCCACACTCAGCTCATGTTATTGTCACCCCTTGCTTTCTCAGAGCACAAAGGTTAACTCCACTCTCACAAATGTCCTCAAATAACTGTCCTTGAATGCACTGAATGCCATTAATACTGTCATATTCACAGCACTAACACTGTCATAAAAGGACTGGCTGTAACAGCTATTGCATGGGAAAGAAACAACATGGAATTATTTAAAGTGGCTACAACAGTGCATGAGACAAATCTTTCCTTCCACCTTTTCTGTATGAATGTTTTCAGCTTATAAATGTCAAGAAGACCCCGTTTCTCTGGCAGAGTTAAAACCAGCCTCATCCCTCAGCCATGGGCCTTGCCAACATGGTAACATCAGCAAGACAATGCAACTCTTTCCACATTTGTGACTGTCACAACTGGCCCAGCAAACCAGACTGGACCAGAAGCTGGTTAAGTAAATTCATCACCTGTCCCACTGCTGAGCTTCCAAGCAGAAGCTGGTTAAGTAAACTCATCACCTGTCCCACTGCTGAGCTTCCCAGCTTTTAAAGGTTCACACTGGGATGCTGTCTGTGCCAACAACCCTTCAGACAGCCTCCTGCCTGTGTCAATCAGAGGGTTCCTGGGACAAAAGCAGCACCTCTATCACTCACACACTGTCTGAGCTCCTTCCAAGGCTTTCCTTGTGACTGATTCTTAAATTCACGAAAGCATGAGAACGAAGAGTGAAACTTAAAACCTCCTTCTGGAAAATTATGAGTCTGAAATCAGGGTTACACCTTCTCTGTCTGGCAGGGGTTTCACCAGGGAGAAGCCATAGTTACCACACTGGCTGAGGTCAGTTGCTTCTCCTTCAAACCCCCACAATAAAACAGGCGTTTTTGAGCTCCTTCCAAGGCTTTCCTTGTGACTGATTCTTAAACTCACGTAAGCATGAGAACGAACAGTGAAACTTAAAACCTGAAATCAGGGTTACACCTTCTCTGTCTGGCAGGGGTTTCACCAGGGAGAAGCCATAGTTACCACACTGGCTGAGGTCAGTTGCTTCTCCTTCAAACCCCCAAAATACAGAAGGCTTTTTGTAGCAACAGGAAATCGCTTTTACGTTTCTCAAAGGTACTAAAACTGTCCCTCAGAAGTTCTGAGCAATTAAATTCTCTCCAGCATTACCTGCAGCTCCTGCTGTGAGGTCAATAGCAGCCTGAATAGCAGAGTTGATTTTCATGCTTCACACTTGTTTATCAGTTACTTCAGACTGAAGTCCCCTGTTACCTGACGGGTGTCAGATCCTGGTCTCCTGAGGGGAACAGAAAGATGAAGCATACACAGTTTACAACAGTAACTGACAGGCAAAAGCATCACACAAAGGCTTTAACTTCCACTCTTCCATTTACCTTGTTCTAAACCATTTAGAGGCAGAAAAATATTGTCCCCAGGACTGAGATGTAGCACATTTGGCTTTTGATTGACTAGTTTTGCCACATTAGGCAAGTCCTCTGGAGTATCACTGCCTACCTCCAAATTACTTGGGCTTTCCAGCTTCTGGTCTCCCTGGATCTCTCAAATGAAAGCAAAAGGTATATCCAGGGAACAGTGTTGAGCATTTCCTTTCTACTGATTTCAGAAGCATAGTTTCCATCAGGTGTCTAAGGCTAGCTGGCAGGAATATTCCCCCTCTGACTCAGCTCTCCACCTATAAAGCTAAACAGAATTCTCTCCTCATGGTGAACAGCACCTAAGAAAAGTGTATTCATGATGATACAGGCACCTCAGGCACTTCTGTGTGGCTCTCAGAGGAGATGAGTAGAAAGGGAATAAAGATGAACATCCAGAATTGTGTCTGGCTGTCATGTTCCCAGTGCACATCCCTGCACAGCAGCATATTATAAATAAGAATTACACCTCATCTCTCAGGAAAACAAGACTATAAAGGAGACACTTTCAAATACAACAGTGAAATGAATTCAGTTCTCAAGCTTGCAGCAAGGTAATTTCACTGGGCAAGCAGTTACAGCAAGCTTGCTTACTCACAGGAAGATCACCGAGCCAAAGATCTCATTGTTTCAGAGCCATGCTGCTGAGTGAGACACTTGGCTCTCAGTGCTGTTTTATTCCTGAAGCTTAACAGATCTATTTATTATTCCCAAAGCTTAAAAAAACAACAGTAAGCCAAACACTGTCACTCAGGGGCTTCATAGGCCCCATCTGTTTTAGATGTGTTACCTAAACATGAATGTAATGGTTTAAACATAAACAAACCCCCAAATCTTGTAATTAATGGCACTAATATATGCTATTTCCAAATTGTGGTTATATTTTTGAATCATTTCGCTACTGACAGCATAGTATGCTAGGTGTTATTTCAAAACAGAAGCTCCAAGACGCAGTTTCATTTCATCATCATGCCCGTTCACCCAGCACGTGGCAGTTTTGCTTCTCATTCAGAAGAGGAAAAGAACAACAGAACAAGCGAGACGGCCCCTGAATGAAGGGAATCAGGAGAGAGCAACAAGTGCCTGCTTTCAGTAAAATGTACGCTGCTTACATCAATGCACAGATCAACTCGTGCCAGTCTCCACAGGGAGCACGTGTCAATTCATCCACAAATACCCACTGAAGGCTTCGTGGAAGAAAGAAAAACAGAAATGCCTATAAAAATACGCCAGTTTTAAGAGCCAAGAAGTTTCGCTTTCTGATCCATAAGAGATCTTACAAAATAACATAAAATTACCACTTTCAGCAGACTTAAGCCAAAACTACACCAGTATTATTTGGGTACATACCTTCCTTCCCGTCTGTAGTAACCCTAGCAAATGAAAAACCGCTTGTGGATGCAGCGAGGCAACAACTGCCGTTCCTTGCAAAGCGAATCCAAGCCTCCAACCTGGAAAGGCAGAAGCAATAGTCAGGCAGAGCCCGCGGAGTCCTCCGCCCGGCAGCCCCGGCTGCTGATTTTCCGCTCCCTGCTGATGCGCTGTCCGAACGCCGGGGAGATGGACCGAGGGGCAGGGAGCTCCCTGCGGCGGCCCGGAAAGGCGGGCCCGAGCTCGGCCTCCCAAGGTCACCGCGGGACGACACCCACCCCCTTTGAGCGGGAAAGCGCCGGCCTG
>NW_008600834.1:0-25440 GCF_000691845.1 Merops nubicus
TTAACAGAGAGCATCTGTTATGGTTCTTGGGGTGGCCCTGACTCCAAACCATGGCATCTTGTCAGCAGTGCTGAAGTGCTCTTAGGAAAGAAGAAAGGTGTGTCTTAATTTTGGGGAAGGAGGGGAAGGAAGAGCCTGACAGGAGGGCAGAGCAGGGCAGGGAGCAGGTGCAGCCTGTGCAGCAACTGCCGGATAAATTCAGTCTGCAGCAGAGGAGATACTTGGCATGCATAACCGTGTCCCTCATCTGTCTGAGGATCAGGCTGGCCCCTGCAAATCACTTATGCATTTCCTCCCCAAGGTTTACAGTGCTCCCACATCAAGCAAGTGAACAGACTGGGGATGCAAGGAAAACAGTGCTAACTAGATGCAGGCTTTTCTCACCCAAGCTGAATGTAGCATTTTAGTAGATAACTACATTTCCTGTATCTCTTTTACACTATCAAGCCAGCTCTCCTTGCCCATTACATCCAAAGCTGATGCTGAGCACAGTATTACTTGTTAGCTTCAGAGCTGAGATTAGAGAATCCTCCTGCTATTCCCAATGGCTCAATTGCTTAAAGCATTGACTCATCTGTGATTGATCACTCCAGGAGGGGTGAGTCTCCAGCCAAAAGCACTGGCAGCTTCCAGCTTTCCACCATGAAACTAATGCATTTATTGTAATGGATCTGAGAGCTTTTTAGAGGAGTCTGCAGATGATCATTTTGATTTCACTTTATTCTTTGGACAAAGTAAGAATTGCTGACAAATTACTTGCAGAGGGACTCGTCTGGGAGAAAACAGATATCTAGTTCCAAGCACTTAAACCCACAAGTTGCAAGAATGACTCGGAATTTGTGAAATTATGAAAACCATTAAAGCTGAGAGGTTTTATCTGCTCGGTCAAATCTGAGTCCTGTTACTAGACTGACTTTGCAAACATTAATGTGATGTCCAGCCTCTTACAAAGTGCTGTGCCTGGATGATCTCAGCCCACATTTGCATGTTCCCCAGGGATGCTGCACAGCAGCGATTCTCCGGCTGGAGCGGCTGCAGGAGGGGATGCTGCTGGCATTGCAGTCCTTACCCTGGGCACTCAAAACACTCATGTGACAGCCTGGTGGCATCTGTAGATGCCGTGTGCAGCACCGCCAATTACCCCAGATTGCTAATTAAGCAAAGAGGCTTTTTTAAGCTTCTGAAATTGTTTCTGCAAATCAGACATCATAGCATTTTTCCACAAGTTTTCTTCAAAGGTGCGGTTCTGCTTTTACACCCAACCTACCCCTTCTGCAATGCATCTTTACCTCCTAATGGTGTGAGGTGTTTAGCCCTGCAGAAAGTCTTGCTCCTCCCTGCAACTGTCACCAGCCACAACAGCGTCAGCAAGTTTCCACCCGTGAGGAAATGCTGCAGCACAGGAAAATGGCTCACACAGCCATCAGCCCAGATCCGAGAGGCTGGGGAGGGCCTGTGGGGAGGGAGGAGGATGAACTTGGGTGTAACAATGCACAGCCCCGTATCCAGGGAGGAGCAGCCCTGCAGGGCAATCCACAGAGAAGGCGAAGATGTGGAGCACCTGGTTCGGTTCATCACTCCAGAGGCTCAAGGGAAAGCATTGGGGCAACACAGCTCTTCCTCATCTGCAACCCTGTTCTACATGCCAAAGGTTTGCCTGGGGGAGCTGGCAGCTTTGGAGCTGTCTCACCAGCTCAGAGGAGCACACCTCATTCTTCTTTCAGTGGCAGGAGTGTGAAACTTGCCTCCTCTAGTCACACATTTCAAAACTATAAACTAACAGCTTCTGGCAGATCATCAGTACATCTGATTGATTGTCATTTCTGTGGAGCTGGATACCACTGTGGTAAGACCTCTTAAGCTTTTCTGTTGCTTTCAGAGCCTTTTCCTCTACTGATACTGTTCTTAACGACAGAAAGCAAACTGGTAACCATATCAAAGACTTACCAAGCACTCTTTAAAGATGGCTTGCAGCATCCTATGATCTTCTTCTATCTTCCTTACAATCTTCCTCTTCTGGGCAGAAGATTGTTTCCTGGCAGTGGTCAGGAGGGCCTGCACATATTCTGTAATAATGATGGTGTAGACAGCCTTGACGAGGGCCTGCTCCAGAGCAAAGATGCCCAGATTAACATCCCTGTTCTGAGTAAGGATCACACCATACCTATAAGACTGACCAGTGTAAACAGCAGATATAGGGTCCATGAAGATGGCCGTCCCATTTTTTTGCTGAAGTATCCCTTTAAAATGCCTAGTCTAACACAGAGTAGCTCCAAGATGCAGATGGATGACATAAACATTGATGATAAGTGTAGAGACAACCAACCAAAGGCAATGGGACCAATTAGCTGAGCCAGATGACACTTGGCTTAGTCCCAAGCTAACAAACATGCCATTTGAGAACAGCTTGGACCACAGACAAAGCCACATCCATTCTCCTCTATTGGGGAGTATCCCCACAAGACATATCCCAGAGCCATCCCCTTGTGCACACAGTTGTGACTGGGCACAGAGAAGTCAGCTGGGCATCTCTGAGCCACCCACTGCCTGCTGAGAAACCCCAGAGCTGAGACCATGCAATGCCTGAAAGAGGGAGGGAGACCATGTGTTGCTAAGGGGAGATGGTCTCCTGCACAGGAACCACATTTTCATTAGCGATTGAAATCAGAATGGTTCTAGGCTGCAGTCCAAAGGTACAGGAAATCCCCACCCCTGTCCAAAACAGACAAAGCAAGAGACAGACAGCTCTGGCTCCACCACGAAGCTGCTGCTTGCCCCAGCACTAATGTGACATAATGTCCAGTGACAGGCTCTGAACAGCAGCAGAACAGCTCCTAATTTTTTTCTGTTCCATTACCTTTTTCCACATTTCAAAATGTTAATTAAAATCAGCACTGACAAGGAGCCTGCAAATCTGGGAGGGTAAGAGAAAGGGAGTCCAGTGCTTCAGGGGACATGCACAGTGCAGACAGCAGCAGCAAATCCAACCTGCATGCAAAAGAGGGCACCCCAGGTACCATCTCATTGCCACAGAGAGAGACTTAAGGTGTTGTGAGACCCTAGACAAATTGTTACAGTAAAGGTAAAATAAAGTAGGCACTCTCCTGTGCCACCCCTGGCATATTTAACTCTGTCTGAGAGACTGTTCTTTGGGGATATGGACCTTTCACCTCTTCATGTGTCCACTCTCCATCAAAGGGATAAATATTCCTTACAGCTAAGGCTGAAGCACATTAGAAGCTGAGAAGATTTACAGTATAATGATACTGAGGCAATGGTAGGATCAGAGACAGCCCGATCCTGCCCCTCTATATTTGGGAGGTACATTCAGTTGCCACATTTCTTCACCTGTTGGTTTCTCTGCTGAGATTACAAAAAGGTCCTAGCTGTCACAGTGAAGAAAATAACCAGCTCTGTTGGATAGAGGAACTGGAATGCAACCACTAGATCTTTAAAAGCCCTTTTAACAACAGGAAAAATTGTTGTTTGGATTAATGTTCAGATACTGTGCTACCCAGAGGTTCAAGGAATAGTTTTAGTGATTTCCTGAGTAATATCTTCTTCTTAATTTCTTAGTTATTTCTTACCTCATACATGTCTGTTTTCTTCTTCCCAAATGCCAGAAAGCCTTTCTTTAAGGACTCGAGGATGTGGTCAAAACCACTGCCACACTTTTTGAAGTGCTCCTTCAGTGCTGTCTGAGGAAAAGGGACAGACAGAGTCAAAGAGTGCACATGTAGAGACACCACACAGACCACAGAAGTGTTTTAATGTGCTTTTGCTCTTTCTGATTCTGGAAACAGACTCCATGAGCTGCAGCATCCTCTGCTTTCATTTCAAAGCAAAGCAAAACATGAAAGAAAGAAACAATTCAGACTCAGGAAGGATGTATTAAGTTCTTAAACACAAACCTAGAAGGCCCAAAATTACGAAAAAATGGGTGGCAATAGCTCTAATCCAGGGACTATGTAAAACGTGCCCCTGTGGATGGGGAGTGCAGGAAGAACCATCAGTTCTGTGCCCTTCTGCTCTGGCACCCTGCTCCCAGCATGGCCATTGTCTCTTATTCAGTGGGAATGTATAAGGATCATTTTACAGGCAGGCAGGGGATAAACTCTGTCTTTCATGTTTCGAAGCCAGAGGACTGACAACCTGAGCCCTAGATCTCTTCTTCCACAGAGTCATCCACACTCCCTGTCAGAATCTCCCCCAGCTCCAGTCTCGACCTGCGGGCCCATGGGGCCATCTGGCAGTGAGCTCTGGAGACCAAAACTGCACAGTGTGGCCAGGGTTTCTTTTGTCATTTTCCTTTTGCTGCCTTCTGCATTGCTGTGCAATGAGCCTGAAGATGCTCTGGGGGGCTTGCCAAGGAAACACACAGCACCACATGCTCTTAGGAGCTTGCAATTGTGTGTTATCTAGACATGGAGTCCAGGATATGGAGGTGGGTGTCTGGGCTAATAGTCTAATATTAGGAAGTGTGAAGGAAGGGGAACTTGTTCGAAGGGAGGGGTACATTTCTGCTCAGCCTTCTCTACATCCTCACTACCCACCACAGCCTTGGGCTCTGTGAGTTACCACTGCCCTGGGAAGATGCCTGGCTGCTGGGGATGAGTAGGTACCCAGTGAAGTTCAACCCTTGGGGTCTGGGTGCCCAGGGGCACCACAGGGTGCCCATTTGTAGCACAACAGCAAATAATACAAACAGTTGAACTGGGACCCCAAAAACCGGAAGAGACAAAGCTGTAAATGCACGGCTTCAGACAAGGCAGAAGAAGGTACTGGGTCTGAAGACCAAACTAGGGTTTCACCCTTTACAAATTAGGACATGAGAGTCAAGTGTGTGGCTGTCCTACATTCTGAAAATAGTCAGTGTTAACATAGGTCTCCTATACCTTGACTTTAGAAGTAACTGTCTGCAGGAAATGCTCCGTAATCTCATCTTCCATCCTGTCTAGAAATCCATTTACCTTAACATTCTGAGCAGTGCTGGCACTGCAGATGTATGTTAACTTAAGCCAGACAGTCCTGTTAAAAAAAAAAAAAAAAAAAAAAAAGGATATGGAAAGTATTGCTCAAATCAAATCAGGCTACTCTCTCAGGTCAAAACTCTTCCTACAGTAACCAACGAAACTGCCTGGGTAATTGAACGGACACATGCTGAGATCCAGGGCTAGCTCAGTGATCCACACATGTGCATCTGTCTTTTGGATGGCTCTCATTAAGATGCTGCCACAAGGACATGAAAGGTCAAAGCACACCAGTGCCACTTGCACCCATCACTAGTGTGATTAGATAAGTACAAAATCTAGTATTTTCAAAAATGGGTAGGCATGAAATGGCCTTGACAAATGGAAGCCAGGTGAGAATCCTGTGTGCCTCCAACACTCTACAAATACAAGAGAAACAATTCTTTTATCAGAACAGTCTTCAGGTCAGCAAATCCTGGTTAAAATGATCACCAGCTTGAAACCAGACATATTACTTTCTGGAAAAGCACAGTCTATAACTCCATTCTCAGTATCACTGTAAAGAATTACATAAAGGAGCCTCATAAGTATTCAGTCTAGGATCCAGCATCAGCAACATGCAAATATAACAAACAAACCAGCTACCCAGGCTCAACGCAAGGCTCTGTTGTCATGTAAGCACTGTGCATACACTGGATTTGGGCGTTTTGCTGACTCCAGAGATCCTCCAGAGATCCCCTACACAGGAAGAAGAGAAGCAACCTTGTTTTCTCCATCGCTGCAAGCACTTCTGAAATTAGCTTGTAGGTGCAAACAGCCTCCCCCACCCTTCTGTGCTTTATTGCTTCCCTCCTTCCTGGCAACCCCAGGGAAAGCCAGGCATGTTCAACTGGGTGTCATTCAGCCAAGCACTAAGCCTGGGCCCAGCACAAGGTGTGCTAGGACACATATCTCAGTGCTGTGCTTATGAGGCTTTCCTGATGAAAGAGAGTCAGGCCAGGGGAAGGAATCACATGGCAACACATGGCAGGTTTGGCCGGGACGATGGCCCCAGGTGCAACACGGCTTTGCTGCCTGCCTCCTGCTCCGTGTCGTGGGCACCAGGAAGAGAGAGATGGTGGCCCACAGGCTACGGACCCTCACCCTGCAGGGCCTGGGAGCAGGCAGGAAGCAGCAGCACGGTGCTGTCAACAGAGCAGTGCTAGCCTTGGCCATGGGCACATCCCCGACCTGAGCCTCCCTCTCACTGGGGCAGTCAGGGCAGCTCTGGAAGGGTCTTGCTGACCACACCTGACTCACCTGACTCCCTCTGTGCTTAAGGGCTGGTGTGCATGGGGTTGGATGACCAGATCTGGCTGGTGGAAAGGCTGATCCCATAGCAAAGTTAAAAGAATATCAGACAGCAGAAAATCTATTTTGATTTCCACGACACTAGTGTCTGGTTTCTAACCTGAGAATGCAGCAGTTCTCCAGGATTTGTAAGCTGCTGCAGATCTTGAGGCAGCCATCAAGCTGGAGAAAGCTTCTTACTTCATTTTCATAGCTAAATTAAAACAGGAAAACATATCTTTAAACTGGCATGCTCTGTAACTCATCTGACAGTGATAACTCAGCAGTAAAGAGGACAAATATTCTATGATGATCTGTCTTTTCCACACACACCGTTTCACTCCCCAAGGTGGGATCTACAGCAGGACATAGACTGCCTCTGTCCTGCCCAGATGGCAAGGAAAGAGAGCACAGGAATGGCACAGGGAGAGCCCTCGAGCTGCCTGGGTGCCACTGCTAGGGTTCAAGGGGCTGGAGGTTCATTTTACCATTGCTGTTGCTGCAGTACTTGCTTCTGGGAAGCAACCTGGGCTTTGTTGATAAAACTGCAGAATAAAGCCTCAGCGTGTTATGAATAACCCACAGGGTCTATTCACTGCTTCATCACAGCTTCGGTCTCACAAATGGCTCCTGAACAGCTCTGTTTTACAGGAATTTCCTTCCTATTGTAATGTGGAGGGCCAAGGATCTTAAACCAACCTCCCTTGTGAAATACTCACCTACAACCAGCAGTACTGGCATCTTCTGCTGCAAGGGATACACAGGGAGGGAGATGCCCAAGAACAAAACGCAGATAAAGAGAGCCAGAAGTGGTGAGAAGGCAGAAAATGAGAAGAAAACATTCATCCTTCTCTGAGAAGTAGGACAGAGCAGAGCTCCTCACCTTCCCAGGGAGCCAGCTGAAAGCACCATGGTTGGGAAGCACAACCAGGGCAGGAAGGGCCAAGCTCTCTTTCTGGTTTTGGGTTTTTTTTAAGGTCTGAGCCTCTCCAGAACACGCCCCAGGGCTTTAGCCTGTCCAAGCAAGGATGATGAACACAGCATCACCACTCACTTAATCAGGATTTCTTTCTTTTGAGCCCTGAGGAGGCTGCTAAGGAGGAAAACATCACTCTTCCTACCTCTCCAGGAACCTCAGGCACTCCTCCAGGCATACAGCTTCCACCTTCTCGCTCAGGCTCTCATTGACACGCCAGGCAGCCTCTGTCTTCTCTGTTAGTATCTGTGGATTTCAAGGCATGAGAGGAGAGCAGGCCAAAGCTGTCTGCTCCCCATCCAGTGAGCAGGAATACATCCCAACCCTCACCCTGCTGCACAGCCCTCTGCCTTCTAGGCAACAACTCTTTTGGGATTGAGAGCCCTGGTGAAAATGAAAGTATACTTTGGAAGCCCGATTTTAACACCTAATCCTACACCTTTGCTACCGCTGCTCTCATTGTGGTCAAGAGGCAGGAGCCCAGTCCTGCACTCGGGGGACAGCCTGTCCCCGCAGCTGTCCCCTGCTGGCAATGTCCGGCCTGGCAGCTCAGCCACACACGGACCTGCCAGCCAGGGGAGCAGCCGGCTTCTGCGGGACTCATCCCTACAGAGAAATTCGGGTGCAAACACTAAAAAAAAAACGGTTAGGCAGCTCGAACTGGTGCCCTGCACTTCTGCCAGGGTCTCTGCCAGGGGTGTCTGAAGAAGACAGGTGTCATCTTTCCAGCCAGCACCACTCGCACCCGACAGGGCAATGTGTGTTAAACCCTGCGGCGCCTGTCTCACCCCCCTGACCCCAGCTGGGTGGCCCAGGTGCCTGCAGGAGGTGGGCTGTGCCAGACAGCTAAAAATCCACCCCATATCGGGCAGGCTTGAGCAGGTGGCAACCTAATGCTGCCCATTAGTTGCTTTGTGGAAACAAAAGCTTGCAAAGGGAGGAGAGCCAGATGGATAAAAGGAGACAGATGGACTCATATGCTCAGCTCTCCCAGCGCTCTGGGAAGCGTCAGCCAGAGACAAAGGGTGACTCACAGCATGAATGGTTTTTTCCACTGCTCACAACAGATGCAAAAGTTGACCCAAAGGGACAGGATAAAATATGCCACCCCAAAGTGTCAGGAAATCATGGATGATGAGTTTCTATGACACCTCTTTCATTTTCTATCCGATCTTTAACTGTCAGCTTGAGAAAACTGATAAGGGAGTAATTTCATAAGCCTTGCCTATTTATCCAGGCTTTTCCATCACCTACCCCAGAGCATTCAAACCTGTCAGTTACACACACAACAGAGCAAAACCGCTCATGCTGAAGCATAGCCAGATGTTGCAGATATGAGGACCACAGCATTCAAAGCAGGCTTTGGCTTGGTCCTAGTTAAGAAACCTTTGCTTGGTCAGCCAGAAGCAGGAAAAAGAAAAGCCAGCTGGATAGCTAAAAGCCACCACTGGACAGGTCATCACTAAGTACATCACTGCTCCATCACTCCAGTAGGCACAGGGCAAGGTGAGGAGGGATCAGTTCCCTCTGTGAGCTCTGCATTTGGTGTCTGGGTCTGAGTTGGACCAGAAAAGCCAGTTTTTGTCACCTAAAGCTGTATTCTCACATGGAAGGCCAGCTGCTGTTGATCCGTGATGCCTACTACCAGCTTCCAACAGGGTGCCTGAGGTTGTCTGCCATCCTAAAAGGACCATGGGCCTACATCTGTCTCTCATGACCTGAAACAGGACTGCTGCTGGCATGGTGCCAGCGGAGAAGAAAGACAGTCACAGCAGCCCACAGCCTGGCCCTGATCTTTAGCATCATTTGACTCCACATGTAATCTCCAGGATTTATTTTAAGCCTTCTGCAGGTCTTGATCCAAACACCCTCTGGCCATGGTATGTACTGCTCATAAATCAGGACAGCATGCTTCTGCAATGTCCTTCAAGCAGTTGCCTTTCCTGTGCTCTGGAGTGTCCCTGGTGCTGCCTACCCTGTCAGGGCAGCAGTGGCAGCTGTACCCAGCACATAAGCAGGGAGCAAGTTGCTCACGTTTGCTCTGCCAGTGATGGGGACCTGCCACGGCTCAGGAACTCTTGCTGCTCTTATAAAAGTGCTCTGCAGAACTCATACAGAGCAGAACTGTTAACACACACCATGACTTCCCAAAAGGCTATAAGAGAATCCAGGTGCATATGTGAAAATGCAACTTAAATCAGCTAATCTCAGGCTCATCTTTTTAATGTCAGTTTAGTTTTATTTACATACGCACAAGAGAAAAACAGGTTTGAGAGCAAACAGATGCAGTTGAAGTGTGGCAGCTAACTTTCAAGCTTAAAACACGCTGAGCTTAGCTCAAGACATGCAAAACCAGGTCTTGACAAATACCTACATACTAGTGTGCAAAACCAAAACTGTCCCTAAATATGAGACTTCTCCCCAGTTTACCTGAATGACTGCAGCATCTGCACAAGGGGGCTTCTCAATATCAAAGGCTTCTTTCAAGGCTTTACATACTTCCTTCTAAATATTAAAAGAAAAGAAAAGAAAAGAAAAGAAAAGAAAAAAGAACAGTTGAGATATAATGGCATTCGTAATGGATTAGGCTCACCAGCCTCTCATTATACATTTGACTAGATGAATTTCTGCCTCTATTTTTTTTGCCATCTTTTTTAACCCAAAGCCTGTCTATTTTCCAACTGACCTAATAACATTGTTCTGTTTTGTTCTACATTGTTTGTTTGAGTTTAAATGATTTGTAGCTTCCTTTCATCCCAGTGTCAGCTCGGGTTATCTACAGTCTTCCCTAGTTAGCTTAGCTCAATGAAGGCACCAACACAGCAAAACAATGCTTAGACACAGCTCTGTGCTGCCAGCTACTGTAGCTGAGATTTTCCACCCTTCCTAGCTCCAACTGGCACCCGCATAAACCAGCCAGTGCTAATTAAAAGCATTCCCTCACTTGAGCCAGGGACTTGTGAGTGCAAAGAGGAGTTGGGTTAGTGTTTAAAGCTACTGTCATGATGAGATGAGCCCCATGAGGCTGCACGATGGGAAATTTCCCAAGACTTGGCTGGCTTATGTTAGTTTGAATGGGCTGTAAAAACAAAACTAACATTGCAGAGAAAGGGCTCATTGCTTAAAAGACGATCTGACCTTTATAGAAGCTTTAGACTTAAAAGCCTGGCTTGCTTATTTATTCTTTCATTTCTGCATCTTCCTCCAAGGAAACAGAAAGAATGCAAAGTCTGATCTTCCATTTTTGTCTTTGTTCTTTTCTGGTTGACGAATTAGAAAATTTGTGGCTGTCACTGAAGAATTTCCTCAAAAGTATATTCAAAACAACTGTTCTGCCATACTCATTGAAAAGTGTTAATCAAAGACAAATAAGCAGCTGTAAACAACCCAAGAAAAATTCCTGTCCTCCTGAGTGCCATCACCTGACCGTGAGCAATTGTGTGAACATGATGTGCTGAGATAACACAACCCAGCCGAGCTGCACAAACACTTCTAGCCTGCCCCAGTTGCACAGTAAAATGTGTCAGCTTAAGCCAACACGAAGGTCTTGCTCCCTAATGGGACAAAGCATGCATTCAGTTAGGAACTGCAAGGCAATAACTTGTTGAGCCACAGTACTTAGTAGCTTTGGATCAGGCGATCTGTCTGAATTAGCACGAGCTCGTCTGTAGATCTTGTGGTGACACCAGCACCTCAGGCACCAAAGCTCCAACATGGAGAGGACCAGAATTTTTGCTGTAACAAACAGGTCCCAAAATAACCTCCAGTTTTCACCTTTGTCCCTCCATGTCTGACCAAGATGTGGTACTCCATGCTGTAAAAACTTCAGATCTACAACTGGCCAGCCCACCAGTGCTTCCTCTCAAAAATACAAGGGGCTGAGTTATAATGTGGATCCCTCATCTGTCAAGCTGCTGTTTTAAAACATGCAAGAATTTAACATCCTTGAGACCTCTATAGAGTTATCAAGTCTGGTCAGAATTGGCTAAGGTGTTCAGCACGGGTGGGAGCACACCCTGACACACTGTCAGGGAGCTGGGCAGAACGACTGCACAGCCTTTTTCATCTGGGCAGCAGCAGGACAAAGTCTCCAAAGCACACAAACCTCTCAGTTTTCCTTTTGTCTACTTGAAAAAGTAGAGGGAGGGAGGCAGGAGGAAGACACAGACCCAAGTGATCCTTTGCAAGTCCGTCTAAATCCTCCTGAAGCTTTTGTCCAGGTGTGCATGTCCAGTCCTGACACCTTTATTTCTGGACAAAGAGCCAATTTTGAGCTAAGGCTGCAGAAGCAGGGGACAGAAAGCTCATTTTCCCCCTGTCAGTATCAGAATGAACACTGGCATCATGGTGGAAGCTTTGCCTTGCACTCATGTCAAATTCCCCAGTACAGCAAGGGCAGGGGTGACAGACCAACAACCTAATCGATGACACTATAATTCCAGTTCACCAACCTTGCAACCTCAAAAGGCAAAGCCCCCCTGCACCTTTTGGCAAGTCCAGGCTGAGGGATCACTGCCTGAGTCCCCCACAGTGGTGTTTGGAAGTGGTTTTGCACCCCACAAGGCATTTGAGATCTCAGGCCCCCCAGATGTGGTCATGGTTCTCATCACTCATTTCTGTTTAAAGTGCTTTTTGTTTGCACAGCTATCAGGCTGGCACTCCCAGTGACAAGCCAGGGATTCATAGGCAAAGCAGACTATGGCTTATTCTGTTCAGTCTCTTCATTTACAAAAATTCAGTCATCCACTGAAGTGGCAAAATCTGCACCATGCGATTTATAGTCACAATTATACACTACAATCACTCAGAGATAACTGACAGGTTCTTTTCTCATTAGCAGCTTCCTGTATATTTGGGATAATGAAGGGATGGAATATCCTGGAAAAAAGAAATAAAGGGATAAAGCAGGTTTTATAAGCTATGTCACTGAGCTGAGTGAAAAGCCATCCATAATTTTTCCATATGGAGTCAGCTCATGTCCACTTAAGCTCATTAGCTTGAACTTGGAGCTGGTCTTAAGCTGGCCAGGTTTGAAGTGAGCTGGGATGCTGCTGTACCACACCCTCAGCAATTCCAGCTCTGTTCTCGATTTACAATGCAGCATCATGTAGAGCTGTGATGCTTCCAGGTCCAGGCTGGCATGAAAAAATGCAGCCAACTCAGGAAGGCATGGCACAAGAGCTCATAGCCACTGCCAGATCTAGGTGAGCCTGCTCAGTGCATGGGCTATCAGGAAAGTAGAAAGCCCATGGTTAAACAAAAGCTTTTTCCAGCCATTACATCAGAGAGAACAGAAGAGCTAAATTCTCCATCACTGTTAGTCAGCATCTGTGAGGGTTTGTCGATGACTCAGTGACATGCCCTAAGATAACCTCACTCGCACTACCCTGAGTAAAGTCACTTCCTTTGTTGAAATATGTGCTAAAAACAGACCTCAAGAACATGTGGCTTCCACAGGGTTGTGATTAGAAACAGCCCAGAAAGATGCTTAATGAACACTGAATTCAGTAGTTTTTAAGCATGTTGTCATCAGCTGGCACCTCTACTCCCATGTTTGTGACTACCTTTGTGTTCTCCTTAAGGGAATAGGTCTTGAGGAAAACCTCTGCAATTTAGAGTAAGTTCCCTGGTGTGAGTCAGCAGTTTGTCATGGAATTTCCCCTCCCTCCCTGGGGGCTGGTGGAAAGGGAAAGCAAAAGACATGAGTGGGGCAACTCCTGCTGCTGCATTTCAGCTGTAGATGAATCTAAAAAGCCCCGAGGAGTTTTCCAAATAGCTTGGTTTCCCCTGGAGCTCCCCGTTGCTACAACACATCTTCCCTGCTTCGTTTGCATTCCACACAGTGCGACAGCATTCTTCAAAGAGGGAGCTTCCCTGAGAAAAGAGATCCTGCAGCCCTGGAGCTGGGGTCACCTGTGGGATCACAAGGCAGGACACTGTTCCCACCTTACAGGAGGGCTGTACTGGGTGTACACCAGCTGCACAGTTGCTTGTTCTGGGTTTGGAAATAGTCTTTGCTATAACCTCAGCAGTGTCAGTCCAGAAGGCTGGAGAAGGCTGTGAGGGGTCCACATCCAAAGCCAGCAGCCTCCACATCCTGCACAGCTGAGGCAAAGGGGTATAAAAACCCCCAGCTCATTAACAGCTCAGAGAAGATGAATAGCATCTTGAAATGCCCTCAACAATGAAGTGGATTTCAACCATAGCCTCCCTTTCCTCCAGTTACATTGGCTTCTGAGCAGAGTAGATTGGAGCACCATGAAGGTGCAGCAATGGGATAATGTCCCAGCATCTCTTCACTAAGGCACAAGGACAGGGCAGCATGCCTTTGGCAGAGGACAGTCATGGATCTTCACACCTGGGCTCTGCAATAAAACTTGGCCAAGACGAAGACCTTGGGGCTCATGCAAACCTGAGCAGAGCTGGCTCAGCTAGCAGAGGAGCATTTAACAAGTTCAATCCTTATTTTAAAAACATGGAAATAAAATGGGCAGATTGGGGTAAAACTCCTGATTTCTTACCCGGGCAGCTGCAAGTAACTTCTCCTCCATCTTCAAAATAATCCGCACGAGACACTGTACATCAAGGGGAAGGTTGTGCTGGGGGGTCTGCCTGGGTCTCACACATGTCTCGCTGCCACTGCATACAGAAACAAGAGCTCAGCCAGAGGGGCAGCTTCCTGCTGGTCCACAGCCTGTTGCCCACTGACACCCCTCGCTTGGCACCAGAGCCTTATGCTAAGCTAATGGGGTGCCCTGCGAGCCCCCAGCAGTGTTTACAGTGTCAGGGTAGCCACAACATGGTAGATGATCTTTATCATGCCCATTTGCCAGCTGTTTTTTCATGTTACTCCTTTTCCTTCTTCCTATATTTGCTGCCCAAATTATACTTTTTGCTCACCATTTCCCTCTCCCCTTCCCTCAGTTCTGCTGCTGCATTCCTTCTTGGTCTTGGGTAGAGTGACCCAAGCACAAGTCTATGGATGCACTATGTTACGAGTGTCACATATTTTCTCTGAATTAAATAAAAAGCCAGAACAACTCCAACTACACAAGAGCTTTCATTAAGTTTGCAACTGTATTCAGAGAGGAAAACCCAAATACTTAAGTCTGGCATCTCTGCTCCTCTCATTTCCACTTTCTTCACTACGTTCTGACCCTAATACAGTCACAGGCTGCTCTTGCTATTTTTTTTTTCTTGAAGGAATTCAGTATTTGAATAACACATTTTTTCTATCTTTGAGGTTTTCATTATGTATTTACATTACATAATTATTCACCTCCAATTTCTTGTAAGTTATCAGTATTTCATCAATCCATTATTCTTATCTAAACCCAAAGGTTTTTAAACCCATAGAAGTAGCAGTAGAAGGGATGCATCCTGGCCCCACGTCTCCCATGTGTCTGAGGACAGCATGCACCAGCGTGTACCCACCACCCCACCTCCCTCAGTGGGAGAGGAAGAGCCCACATGATGAACTGTTTGTGAGCTAGTAAAGGGTTTGTAAGTGTAATTAATACAAGGAACAGAGAAGCTCTAGGCTTGGATGGAAGCAATCAAAGAACCCAAGAGGTCTGAAAACTATTAGGACATAAATAGATTGGAGCTGATAAATAGCAAGGTAGCCATGGACACAGATAATCAAACACCTCATCTACCACTGTCATATAAAAAGAAATCACAAGAAAGCCTCAGGCTTTGATAACATCCACAGACTTCAAATTCACATTGGGCCAGAAGGTCCCAGATGTGCTGCTCTTCAGATCACGGGGAAAGCCACATCCTTTCTCCCAAACTTGGGCAGGAATTTAATGAGCTGCTGCATGTTTTTCCTGTGATCTGCACACTAATGCAGGAAATATAGAAACAACTGGTCAAACTACGAGCCAGATGCAGCAGCAAGAAAACCAAGGAGACAACAAGAGAAATTTGCAGATCATTATGCTGACATAAAGGCAAGAGAAAATTATTCTGTAGTAATTAGAGGATTATGGACCTTGATAAAAAAGGCCTAATGCAAGAAAAGAAATCGTTCATGAAAGCAGGACACTGTGCATGTCCCACAGGAGTCCAGTGGAGCAATGCCTACCTCAGGTAACCCCCTAAGCCTGATACTAAGAATTTAGGAAGAGGCAGTACTGCAGTCTAAAAAGGCTGATTCGGAGAGCACAGCAGGTAAAACAAGCACTAGGCAGGCCTCAACTCAGTAAGAGTCCTGAGCATCACTGCGTTAACAGGAAGCCGAGATTGTGCTCAGAACTGAAGAAAAAAATGTAGAGAAAAATAAGTTCTTCAAACATACCTTTTGTGCATTTTAAGGCTCCACTCATAAACTAAAAGACATTGGATGAAGCTGCAATGGTTATTGTCAGTAAGTGAGGAAAGGTGAGCAGACAAAGAGGCATGACAGCAGCAGGCATAGGTGACGAGCAGTCCTGCTTCCTTGAAGACATCACTTCTGTGCTCCAGACTGGGGAGAAACGCTGTTTCCAGCTCCCTCAGATGCTGCTTTAGTGCATTATCATCTGTGTTACTAGAGGAAACAAAGAGAGGAATCTGGGCTGACATGTACTGTATTAGTTTTTCCTCCAGATCCTTCCTCCAGAAGTTCGGACTCCAGGTGGAAACAGACTCTGTCTCTTGGCCACTGCTGAGCCACTCTGCTTCCTTCTGCTTCTCCCACTTCAGTGATTCCCCCACTGACTGCAATGGCTCCAGGAGCATCTCACCACTTCCACTGAGTGCTTCTCCCACCACAGTCCACATTCGTTCAGTCAGCAGGGTATAAAGTGATTCAGACGTTCCCACACCATCATTTCCAGAATGCTCTAGATTGTAAATATGATCACAAGCTTCAAAAAAATTTCCTTGCTCAATGAATCCACAGATGGTTTCCTCTGCAACAGAGAGAGTAAAAGGACAACTTGATGTTTGTTCACTCCTCTATAGGACCTATTACTTTGAGTACTGAAGTATGTAGTTTATATGTATCCCAAAATTCCTCAGGATCTACTCTAAGTGAGATCACCTCACTTAATCATGAGCACCTCTCAGTTTTCTCATGGCAAGCACTCTCTTTCTTCTTTCTTTTGTCCCTTCTTCTCCAGACTAAGCCTGCTATCTAGTCTTCTGGGGCTTTCTGCATTCATCCTGGTAGACTTCCTCACGTGGTCAATACAGGTTCATTAATGACAATCTTTCTCTAAGGAATGCTTTGTGCAGAAAAAAAAAGCATTAGAGAAAGGACTTCTCCTAAAAGTGGCAATAGCTGAAAGTCAACTCTCGAAAGAATCCTCTGTCTTCTTTACAGAAGCCCTGGCAGGACCAAAGTGTTGCAAACTCTCTTGTAAGGTCCCTGTTCACAGTCTGGCACGGCTGCGCAGAGGCTGTCACTCCTGTCAGCAAGTTCTCATCTTAGACCAAGGCTGCTCAGTGCAGGCCAGGGCTTTTTAACTCAGCCAAATGACTACACATGCTAGTTTGCCCAAAGGTGAAAATCTGAAGCTGGGCTACCTATCTGCAGTGTCTCAGCAATGGGGATTCACACAACTTCCCATGACTTCCACATCTGCAAGAAGCTGTGGTGACTGAGTCACTGCCCTAACCACCAGACACTGCATCATGCCAGTTAAAAACTCATTAAAGGTCAGAAGTCAGAAGTTTTTCACCTCTGCTTGTTTCCAAAGCTGCACACAGCTTTTATAGATTTTTACAGATTACAAAATTGAGCAACAAAGGGTTAACAAGATTTGCCTAAAGGTATCTGGAGTAGATCCCAAAGGAAAAAAAAAAAAAAACCCTGATGGGAACCCAGGGAAAGTTAAGCAAGGCCAGAAGCAGTGGGACTCTGGAATCAATTCAGGATACAGCTTTGGGTATAGAGTGAAGAATGAAAGACTACGAGCTTCCATTATCTTTCACCTCTATCCTAACTTTCCTCTATGAAAACACCTCACCTGTGTAGTATGAACTAAATCAAACGGGATTGAATGGAGGAACGTGACAGACCAGAGAAGGCTCGATGTGAGGACCTTCAGCAGAGTGATGGGCAGGCTGCACTCACCCTGCATTGATATATGCAGCACATAGGAAACCTTTCCTTGATACGATTAGCCCAAGTACAACCTACCTCCCCTACCTGTGGAAGGGCAGCACAGTCGCACCTGACAAGGTGTCAGTCACCTGGACATCGTCTTTCTCACAAGACACATCAGGAGTCTTTGCAGGGAAAACAGGAACAGCAAAGAGAAACACTTGTGAGGCAAAAGGAAAGTGAAATACAGAAGTTTCCAGAGGTGCAAGGGTACAGTTCAGAAAGGGCAAGAACTCAGGTAAAGGATGGGGAAAAGTGCAAAGCACCTATTCCAGGAGCTAACAAAAACAAGAGCCTGCAGGGCTGGGAGAGGCAGAGAAGGTCCAGGACTGGAACCAGGGACAACTTCAAGATTACCTGCAGGTGTCTCTCCCTCCGCTCCCTTCCTACTGGTTGCCATCCTCAGGAAGTTCCCTGCCACATCATCACCGCCAGCCTTCTCCTCTGCCGCCTCTTTCCCACTAGCCATGGCCTTTAGCAGCTTGCCTGCCATGGTTTTCAGCTTCCCTCTCCTCTTCAGTTCCTGCTTCTTTCTCTCCTCATGCGTGGCCTTGGGCAGCATCATTGCATTTTCCCCAGATGTCTTCTCCCACTTGCTGCCTCTCCCTGCAAAGGCTCCCCAGAAATACTTTGTCCTTCTCATGATCCAAGCAGATTCAGATGCCTTCTATCCAACTGGGAATACTATCAGAAAAAAAAAGTCAGAAACACTTCTATGCAAGGTGATCTTAGTGGACGTGTCCCAGAGAAGTATTTTCTTTCCAGTTTCTTTGGGTTCTGTTTTTGGTTTTTTGTTTGTTTGTTGTTTTTTTTTTTTCTGTGCAGCTACAGGCTTCAGCTGCCTTTGAAGAAGTCTAACCTGGTTCCTGCCTCTGCTCAGTGAGGACATTTTTATAGGCTGCCAGCCCTCTTATGTAATCTCTCGCTCTTCTAGGAAAATAATGTCAAAAACCTCACACACAATCTAACCACAAGCACCGGGGGAAAGCCAGTGGGATTTTTGGCATTTTCTAAATGACTAAAACATCCCTGTGCACTGTCAAGTCACTTCGATGACAATCCTATCTGTTCAAGGGAGTTGATTATTAATGGTTTATATGCAGCACACATCGCTTGCCACCCAGCCCACACGCGCTGGCTGCACCTGAGCTCTTCTTTGGCAATGAGATCACACCTGGCTTTGGAGCCAAATATCTGCCCACCTCCCAGCAAGCCTATTGTCAACCAACAGGGAAGTAAAGCCCCAGAGAAGGGGCGTTGCTTTTCATGTTTTAGCAGCACCATTCAGAGGAGAGAAGAGTGATCTCAGCCTTGTGGATTGTGCAATTTTTCAGCAACTATATGAACTCTCATATATTATTTTATATTTATACACACACACACACATACATATAAATAGCATAACATTACAACAAGCCACCATAAACGTGTGCATGTCTATGTGTGTCCCTATGTGTAGGCACACATACACACCTATTCACCAGCCACCCTCTGCAGTGAAGAGAAGGGAGAAGTTAGCCCATTCAGTGCAAGGACCATACTGGCAAGGCCAGGGCTCTTCAAGGTTCTGATCCATAATCCTCAGAACAAATTCCTACACAGAAAATGTCATTTAACTCCTGGAGCTCGTGTTTAAAGTAGACTAACAAGTCCCTGAACTGCTGTGAGAAAGACGCTACGCTTGGAGAAAAACTGAAATTATGTTCTTACCATATTCTCTTTGCTAGATAATTACAAACTGGTTGTTATTTCTCCTTTTCATTATTATACAAATGAAATCAAGCACTTGAGTATTTTCATCAGCTGAAGAAAGAGTCTTGTATTATCTGTCACAACCTCTATTGATTCAAAACTACACAGTATTCAGGAATTATTTGAGGGGTATGAATTTAAGGGGCAATTTTTCCACACAGTATCTAGACTAATCCAGATATGTGTACTCATCTTTCTGGATTTAAAGCCTGCAGTTTCTTCCAAGTTTTTTCACATTTTCATGACAGTAAAATTCCACTACTTTCCTACTTGGAAACCAAGTAAATGTTATATTATTCCAGCTCTTTTACTCAGTGCTTAATTCCACCAGCATGTTATCACGGAGCTGTTTGATTCATTAGTACCAATAGGGAGGAGGAAATAAATATACTTCATTTGGAAGGACAAACAGAAATTCCAGCAGTGGTCATACAGTTGAGCTCTTGCCAGTAGGAAATACTGAGGTTGCAAAATACAGTATTTTCCCAGGTTGAGAAACAAGCTGAAAACTGAGAGGCTCTATGTACATTCCATTTTGACTTTAATTTTTTATCGGCTAAAGTTAAAATGTTTCCTTTGGAACATTATATACAATACAAGATGGATTGAGAGGGTTAGTACTGCAGAGAAGCATTCCAGACATGCTGAAATGGTTCAGCAATATTTTCCCATGAAAATTCCAACACAATGTGTTTATGTTTCACCTCATCAGCATTTTTCCAACAAGCTGGGTTCTAACAAAAACCATTTCCCTAGACTTCTCTGTGTAGAAGAAAATTGGATGTCAAAGTGCCAGTCCTGCAGGCAAGATTCCCTGCAGTATACAGATATTGAACACACTGCAGTTGCACCAGAGGAGGGTTAGACTGGATATTACGAAAAATTCCTTCACTGAAAGGGTTCTCAAGCATTGGAACAGGCTGCCCAGGGAAGTGGAGGAGTCACTATGCCTTGAGGTATTTAAAAGATCTTGAAATAAAAAGATGTGCCACTTAGGGATATGGTTTAGTGGTGGACTTGGCAGTGTTAGGTTAATGGTTGGACTCAATGATCTTAAAGGTCTTTTCCAGCTTAAATGATTCTATGATTCTAAACTGGGGCAACACGATATATAGGAATTGCTGTACTTTCCCAGAAAGCTTCTTTCAATGGAATACAATATGAGCTTGTGGAAAGCTGGGAGTGACTGAACAGAGATGGATAGACTTCCTGAGGCCAGAACCTTCTCTTATTCCATTGATCCACTCAATCACAGCCATGGTAGACACTCTGCAAGATAAGAGTGCCCTCAGGGCACATTCCACCTGAGCACTGCAGTACCAGCAACCCAGATAGCTTGGCTGGTCTACCGTCACCTTGTTCACAAACCAAGGGCAAAGTAGGCAGAGGAGCGTAAGAATGTAAGGATCAAACTAGAACAAAGATCTAGCTCCAAGTTCTAACATAATGCAAAAGGACTGTTTGCTGTCCAAAACTATAGTTCTGGGCAAAGGAATCAGGGCACTGCTACATTTCACCTGTCCCTTCCACGGGCTCCTCAGCTGCCCACTCAGGGGGAATCCTTCCAAGTGAAAGAAAAACAGTAGGAAACCACAAGGACAGAGCACCATAACAAATACAGTTCTGCTTCTGAACAATCTCCTTTGTCAGGTGTACCAAATGACCTCCTCCTTACTCAAAAGCCACTTCTTGGAAGCCTGCCCCCATCCCCTCCTTCTTCCTGGTGTTTCAATGCCTCTATTTATTCAGAGTGTGACGTTCTCCAGGGGGGTCATTTTCCTTCCTGCCTTGACCCTTGCTATGCTCACTGTGAAAGAGGAGCAATTTGTCTTACTGGGAACATCCCCAGCATTCAGGAGTTTCCCTGTTGCCTGGAGCTCCTGGAAAAACCCACAGCCTCCCCACATCACTGAGACTCTGTCTTTCTATATTGGAAAAACTGTAACCCCTTTGTCTTTGGGATCCTTCACTAAACAAGTGAATATATCAGATAAATTTTTATAGTGTTTCTCTGTTGACTTAACTCTTTATCTTGCTGCTTCCCATTTATTTTGCCTATATAGATAAAGTCTCTTCATAATAAGTGGATTGTGTGCCTGACTTGAACAATAGCTGTTTGGTCTGGATGCTAATCGGATGAAGTCAGACTATCAGCACTTCAAATGAAATGACTTTGCAAGAGTCCAATTACATTAATATTCCAATTCCAGCAATGCAGTGATGCCCCTGCTTGCTTTGCAGGGATTCTGCATGAGCGCAGCCAGGCATATACAATGGAAACTTTGTGTTCAGTAGCATCTGTTATATGAAACACACTTGAGTCCTGACAAGCGGGCTGGATCTGCAGTATCTGGAGACAGAGATCTGGAGGGGTTTTCAACTCCTTCTTTGTGTTCCAGAAAATGCTGGTACTCTCTATCACTTTGAAACAAAGACATGAAAGATGGCAGATAGGAATATTAATTTATGATGTTCAAACTTGCAGCATACAGCACAGAAACGTGGTGGTTCCATAGGATATAGCTCCATGCAAAAGCACTTTGTGAAGCTGTGCTGTGGTCTGACAGTGTGTTACTCCATCCACAGGCAGCATCTTTGAATTCATCAGCAACCAAAGAACAGCCAGTCTGTATTATAAGCAAGGCAGGCTTTTTGGAGAGAGAGCAAACAAACAAAACAAAAATACTTTCCCCTTTAGTATGACATTGCAGCTAGTATTGCCATAATGGTCATATGGAAGAGGTGACTTTGTTAATTGTGCAAAATTAGCTGTTTATCATTCTGTGGAAAGCACATATTTATTCTTATTTCCTAAGGATAACCCCATTTCCTAAAGAAACAAGACAATGCAGCCACATGTTGCATGCGTCTCTGTCTTCATCTGATCCCCTGCTCTAATGCACTTGAGTGGGATTTAAGTCAGTTTTAACAAATTTTAAAGCTAGTTTTAACTGCACTGACACAGGGTGGCTGGCAGAAAATAGTACATCCTTATATGCTTCATGAAAAGATATGGCTGAGGAAAGAGGATAGACCTTCACTGCTCCTGCTGAGCAACAAAACACAGCATGAGCTCAGCACTCATTAGACACCAGAGACTCCACCCTGCAGCTCAGTCTGAAGATACACAGACATGGTTTCCTTGCCTCTGTTGCTCACCAAATCCCCTGTTTGCCCTGCATCTAATATGTGTGTGTGCAACAGTAAATAAAGCAGCACAAATATTTAATACAGGCAACCTTTCCCATAGCAACATCTGAAATGAAGCTGCTTCCCAAGGGTGCATCCTCTCCCCAGGCTGCACCCCCCTGTCTCCCTGACATCTGTCACCCCAAACAGGCAAAAGGGTTACGAGTCGGAGCTACTCTGGAGCTGCTGCTCCTGCCTGATGACCACACTCAGAGCAAAACAGACAGACAGAAACTTACTCCTTTCTCTTACTAAGTGTATTTGCTTGAGTAGCTCTTCTCCACCCAGCCACTGATTTTCATCCCCTTTGGCAGAACTTAATCTGAGACTTCTGTCCTGCTCCACATTTGTCTGAAACTGGAGGAATTGAGTTTGTTAGGAGGGGACAGACAGAGGGATTGGTAGACAGACAGAAAGGCTGCATGGTCCCAGCAGTTTCAGAAACCACACCACAGTCCCAAGAACAAGTACCCCAAAGAACTGAATATTGCCCCCTTCCCTGCCCTGAATACTGAAAAACACATTTGGATGTGTGGTAAAATTTACACTGCCTCTGTCTTCCTCCTGATTGTGAGGATTCCATTCCAAAGTGACCTCAATTTTCACTTAATTAATAACCTACTTTGCCATTCCTTTGTAATATTTTTAGCTAATTCCTAGGGATTTTGCCCAATTCTATGGGTTTTGTGTTTTGTTGTTGTTTTGTTTTGGTGTTTTTTTTTTTCTTTTTTCTGAATGAAACAGGCATTGCTTTAACAAAGATGTTTCCCCTTTTGACAGCATGGGCTAGACAGAACATAAGGTTTCTGTAAAGTTTTGAGGGATATTTTCCAATTTCTCCATGGACAACAAGTTATCAGGGAAAGCACACAGCGTGGAAAATATCAGGGCTGCAAAGTGAGTCAGGCTGATGAAATCTGTGTTTGCCCAGGGCCTCCAGGGTCCTGCATGGGCAGCAGGTGAAGAAGAGATACTGTCTGACCTTGTTCTTCTACCATACACACCTTTATATAAACAATAGAGAAAACACAAAGGAAAAAAACCCCAGAGGTAGTTTTTCACACCTTATCTCCTGTTATGCAGGGTACACCCTCATCACTGCAGTGCTCAGACAGCCCAAGTCCAGAACAGCTGCTGAAGGAACTGTTTCTGCCACAGGAACTACCACAGTGCTACAGGCTGTCAGTCTGATCACATCCCCAGGAAAGAGGCCACCCAGCAGCTTGCTTTCTAATCCTACAAGCTATCTGAAGAGTTATCCAAGGAAGGCTCCAGGGTTAGGTCTTCCAGAGGAAAACTAAAACTTAGATGCTGCTTGTGAGCGTTGGGATGGCAAGAGCTTTTTAAAGCAATAAATTATGGCTACAGTTTGCTAGTGTTGTAAAGAATGCACGCCCTCAACCACTACCATGTCTCTTTTCAAGACGATCTATGATTTTATCCAGAGGAGGGTGTTGGGTTTGGTTGTTTTTTTTTTTTTGAAAGCTTGTATTATGAATATTCCATCTCCATTTGGACAGAGAAGACTGAAATTATTTTATGCAATTCTTTTCATTCAGCTTAGATTGACAGGATTCCTCTGTGCATTATTTCATCGATTCTTTCCAGAAGGAAAACCTTTAAGTACAACTTTGCAGAAAACTTCCTACACACATCTGTACCCCTAGCCCTACATGGAGCAGCATATGCAGAGATTTGGGACTGAAAATCAACATTACATCATTCGCATGTTTTCCCTGATGCCACAAGGGGCTGGTGATTGTGTAATTTCCAGTGTCCTGTGTTTCATCCCCACTGTACTGACATGGCTCCGCAGGCACATCTGCCACACACCATCTGGAGGCTAAAAATCAAAACTACAGATTGGCTTCCAGGACACTCTGAGACCTCTCAGATAGGAGCTGGGCACAGTTAAATATTAATGCAAGATCAAAACTCAACCATCTACTGTTTATCTACTCGATATTCATGGCAGGTATCGCTGGCTACAAAAAAAACCCACACACCTGTGTTGCCAAAGGAGCTGTTATATGGGATAACATATATTAGTGACACAACTCAGGGCCCTTACGCTCATTGTTGAACGCTCTGACATGGCAGACAGGTTATTTAGGAGAGGAGGTAAGAGAAGAGAGATCAGCTTTCATATAATCACTTAAATGAATCAGTTTCAGAAATGCTCACCACCTAGCATCTCCAGTTGTCTCTTCTGGAAAGTCTGACTAAGTACTCCATTTCCACCCCACAGTGAGTGGGAGCTGGTTTAACCACTAGTCTTGGGAAAGCTCAGAATATCCAAGAAGATGCCAAGTCACACTGTAAAAAGGTCAGGTTTAAAAGATTTTTGCAATCTCTAAACCCTGGAGCTAGCTAGCTACAGCAAGTGGTTTGCTACAGCAAGAGAAACCCAAAATGGTCCTAGGAGAAAGCTAATCATCATCTGAAACTGTTTCAGAAACATGCCCTGGGGAGGAGCTCTGCATGAGCACAAAGAGAAGCATTAAATTTTTATCAGCATGAGTTCAGGCTGAATAAAGCAGGCCTCCCAAATACATGGTGATAAAACATTTACACTGCATCACTGTGTTTTCTTCCAAAACCAGAAATGCATTTAGAGGAGATGTGGCACTAGAAAATCCAGCACTGCTACATAATGTGGAAGCTCTCTGAGAGTCTTCATAATTTTCTGACCCATTCTTCTCTTACAGGAATGAAAGAAATACCAGCTAAGCAAGAGGTGGGCAAAACTTGGCAGGGGAGGTATCAAGTACAGGCAAGGTAAAGGAAAGGGAAGAGTATTTGTAATGCTGCCAGTATCAGGATGTAGCTCATTTTTCCATAGCTTCCCACTTCTCAGCAAAGCATAGGGAACACTAAATAAAGATTCAGAGGCACTAACTCAGCTCCCGAGAGCTGCACAGCACCAACTGCCAGCACATTGGCAGTGTTCCCTGCCTTCTTCATCGCAACCACTCTGCCAGCTTTCATCACTCACAGCAAGTTTTTCCCTGCAATGGAGAAAGATGTGGTCCTCAAGGAACCAAAATTAAGTAATTTGTAAGGATGTTTATAAATTACCAAGCAAAACGTAAAAGGAACCACTACTCTTTACAATCCTGAAAAGCCATGTT
>NW_008600834.1:25471-44210 GCF_000691845.1 Merops nubicus
CATCCTGAACAGGCATGTTATCTGTACTGTTATGAACTTAGATCTCCAGCACGAGTCAAGAGCCAAGACTTCTAAAACTCAATTAATAAAAGAGCATTAAGGCCACATTCCAACAAAGGATTTAAGTAAGTGACTATTTCCTTTAGTTTCAAAGAGACTATTCAGCCTCTTAGCTGCACACATCTGTCTAGTGAGCAGGAAATAATGGTGTGGAGTGGTGTTTGTACGCTCCATGACAACAAATGCCTCAGAGTCAATAACGTCTGAAAATTGCTCAAACTGCAAACCAATTTAACATAGCTGATCCTGACCCAGCACAGAACCATTAGGTTTTAAGGCAGTTGCCTTGGAGCTTGTTTGAATGAATGGGTTTTTAACAGCATTTTCTGCACAAGGTTTTAATGGGGAGCTTCCAAACCAAATAATAGTGACATGTTCACTGAAGTCTCCTGGGCTGTTACCACAATCTTCACAGTTAAACCTATACCTTAGGTGGGCAAAATGGGTAAAAAGGCATCAAAATGTTAGCTTTCATGCTCAAAACCTGTTCTACACCAGGAAAAAGAAGACTGAATTGATTTTGTTGATGAGCATAAGAAGATGAACTGGACACTCCTCAGCCCTGATTCCTACTAACCTTACCCTGGGCAACCATTATGTCTATGCAAAGGAAAGCCAGTAAGAGCTGTAAAATATCTTCTGGATCAAAATGGCTATGGATTCCACTTCATGCAAGTGGGACCTGAGTCCTTCATGTCTGCAGTTGTCTTCCCCAACCCTTTTCATGTGTAAACACAACTGAGAAAAAGCTTATTCACATTTTCTTTCCTTTTGCTTCTCAGTCTCGTGTGGGCATCATACACAGATAAATCAGGAACTCCAAGATGGACTGTAGTCTTGCATAAAATATATAACACAACAGGTCTGCTTTGGTACAACTAGTTCCAAGAAGAAGCAGATGTATCTTGTGATACTAATTTATTCTAACATTTTTTGAAGGGAAAAGATCAGGAGCGATATTTATATTTATGACAGATACTGACTGAAATTTAAAATCTTTGGCATTACCATATGCGCCTGGAAATAACTGCCAGTGCTATTAGTTGCTGTCATTGATGACAGCATGTAAATGCCTATCTAATCTGCATATACAATTAAATAATTAGATGACAGATGTAAAAGTAGCTATTTATAGGTGTGAAATCAGAAAAAAAAAAGTTAAGCCCCATCTTCATAATATATCACAAATCAGATCCTCTTGAACCCAGGTACAGATCTTCATTCCTCTGTGCCCCATCTTAGGTTAAAAGAATATTTAAAAATCACAATTAATATTTCATGTTATTTATTTCCCCCTCTGATGCACTGAATCAGTAATGCCTGCATCTAGCCTGCTGGCAGGAAGCTATAGCTGCCATCCACAAAATGCCTGTCAACTTTTGGAGTTCATGAACAAAACAAGCCAGGAAAAATCCCTGTAAAAAAAGTCCTGCGGAAGGCCCGTCCACTGCATTCAGTGAAGGCTTGATCCATTCCTGCAAACAGCTGACCTAGATTCTATGCCTGAGCGAGAGCACTTCCCAGCATCAGGGCTCTTCAGAGAGTCAGAAAATTGTGTGTTACTTATCATGAGAGGAGCAGGAGGAAAAAGAAAGAAGATCTAACCTTAAGGGAAAGCGATGGCATCCACTAGCCATAAAAGAGCTTTATCCCTGCCGGCACAAAGTGCTCCTGGACATGCTTCTGCTCTCGTTTCAGAGCCTGGAAGGACCACAGCCCTTATTCCGCACAGGCGGCAGGCCAGGCAGCCGGGGCTCCACGGAGAGGCTGTGACATGTTGGGGCTCCCCAGAGAGGCTGTGACATGCCGGGCCTCTGCGGAGAGGCTGTGACATGCCAGGGCTCCATGGGGAGGCTGTGACATGTTGGGGCTCTGCAGAGAGGCTGTGATATGTCAAGCCTCCGCAGAGAGGCTGTGACGTGTCAGGGCTCCATGGAGAGGCTGTGACGTGTCGGGGCTCTGCGGAGAGGCTGTGACATGCCGGGGCTCCATGGGGAGGCTGTGACATGTTGGGGCTCCCCAGAGAGGCTGTGACATGCCGGGCCTCTGCGGAGAGGCTGTGACATGCCAGGGCTCCATGGGGAGGCTGTGACATGTTGGGGCTCCCCAGAGAGGCTGTGACATGCCGGGCCTCTGCGGAGAGGCTGTGACATGCCAGGGCTCCATGGGGAGGCTGTGACATGTTGGGGCTCCCCAGAGAGGCTGTGACATGCCGGGCCTCTGCGGAGAGGCTGTGACATGCCAGGGCTCCATGGGGAGGCTGTGACATGTTGGGGCTCCGCACAGGACCGCAGCGCAGACTGACCTGCTTGCCGCTCCGGCGGCGCCCACCACTTGCCGGCGGCTCCTACCCCGGCTCATTGCCGGCTCATGACACGCCTGGAGGAGAGGAGGGGGGGAGGTCTGCTGAGCCCTACACTGCCAGGCCGCGATGGGATCCAGCTGCAGACGCAGCTCACACCCATCACCCCGGGGTAGCTATGGAGGCCTTGCTGAGGCAACGCCATGTCCTACCGGCGAACCACATGGGACGCTTCTCCATCTACCAGTTCTTCAAGAGATGGGAATTGCTGCCTCCTGTGGCACTCAGTAATGTAATGATGGTGGTATATGGTTCAGAGGGACAGAAAGGCTGGTCAGCCCTGGAGTAAGGACTTCCGAGATCTTTGCTTCCTCCCTCTGCTATTGATCCATTTCACCTATTATCACATTCCTCATCTCACCAAGATCCTAGCAGGTTCCTCCATAAGCGAGGCCCAGCAGCCTTTCATATTAACCAATGACACTCACTAGACTGGTGCTCAGGGTACCTTGAGGATCTCCATCACTGCCAGGGATGCCAGCTTGATGCTGCTGTCACTGATGCTGAACTGCCCATGGGGAGCAAGTCCTGGTCCAGGACAGAATCTCCCCAGGTAGGATGAGACCCCCTGAGAAGGAGCTGGCAGGCTGGAGCTAGTGCAAGACACTCTCTTGTCCCCCAAGATACAGCTGCTACTCCAGGGCTATGCTGCAATGCTAGCTACAGAAACAAGGATGGAGGCACAAAGCAAGTCCCTGGGGTGTGCAGGAGCTAAGCTGTCAAGGAAGGTTTGCTTTGATACCAAAATGTTTTGATCTGCCTCACAGATGGAGACAGAAAGCTGAACACACATACATAAATTCAGGTCCTCTGATCACAGAGATATTCTGCCCTTTTTCCAGACATGAAAAACCTGGACTGAGGTCTACAGAAGAGGGCTTCTGTTCATAGAGACCCCCACTGACTGCACCACACAGGTGTAACCCACAGAAGGCAGGCAACTGCTGTGGGCCATGCTGCCAGTGAGCATCCCCCCTTACCCTCTTCCCTGAAACCTCTAGAGGGTCCACCAAGAACAGAATATAAGATCTAATTAACCACTTCTCCATTCAGATACGCCTCAGCAAATGCAAATATTGCATCAGGTGATTGGTTTTTCCTCACCAACTTATATTTTGCACGTGGGCAACATGCAAATTAGGTCAGTATTATTCCTACCAAAGCACTTGCTATGGGTGTTATTTTTAGAAAATCATGTGATTGTCTGACTTTTATTTATGAAAGCACAAAAAGATCCACTGTATGTTTTCCTGTCTGTCCTGTTGGGGGTGGTTTGTTTTTATAGTTCTTTGGGTGGGTTACTGAGATCTTGGATCTCTTTTTAAAAGGCAAAGTCAGACTCAGTCAAGAGAGCTTGCAGGTTGCATGCCTTGACAGTCAACAAAACAAAGCACATGCAGCAGTGAGCAAACTAAACCAGACAAGAGCATTGAGAGGCTGTAAAAAGGCAAGACAGTGACGCAGGTAACAATGGACAAGGATATGGAGCAGAAAAGACTCCAGGGGGTTATGTGAGGCAGAGAATCAGAAAGAGTTTGAAGGGTGGTAGAAAACACTGCACTTAGATCTTCACAACTCCTGATAGGGTAAACCTAAACAGACAAAATCAGCAGGAGAGCCAAGTTCAGCAACAGAAAACTTGTCCACAGATTCGAGTTTATTTTCTAAGACCTCTGCTTACCTTCTTGGCACAAACAAGACAACTCGAGGCAGCAAAATCCTGTACTGGTTTTTCATTCACCAGATTAGTGGTCACAACCCTGACATATATCCATCAGACAACCAAGCCAGGGTAGATCCCCTTGAGGGTGAGAGGGCTCCATGGCCAGGACATAGTAGGGACTCACTGTGTACACATCTTTGCCTGCCTGGTTTTCATCTGGCCTGTCTAAGGAATCCAGAATCTTTGCTCAGTGCATGAGTTAGTTAACAGGCAATTCAAGTTCTAGGGATGTAGATGCTTTTCCTAACCTTGCATGGCCAGTGTGAAGAAGTCTACATTTCTGCAGATAAACCAGACTGCTTTTGTAACCAGAAAAAAAGGCACAGGCATAGGCAGCGCCTCTCCTCTCAAGTGAATGCAGACATCTAAAGTAGGCCAGTCAAGCAGCACAGCAGCACTGCCTAATTCTCTCCATCAACAACAGAAGGAATTCAGAATGAGTAGCTCAGTTGTCAATGTATGTATTTCAGAGCAGATGAATCACAGCCTAAATTTCAAGAAATTAACGACCACAAAAAGTGTCAGAAACTAGTCTCCAGGCCCACAGGTCTTCTGACTTTCCACTCACAGGAAAAATAAAATCGGATGTATATGATATGCAACGGCACAGAGTAAGCTGTATGGCTGATGAGTCCCATGCCTTTATGGTCTTCACATCTGGCAACAGCCCCAGAAGAAGTTGCTTGTTGGGGCAAGTGATCTCAGCAGGAGGGAAGCCCTACGTGGGAGTCCTGCTTGCCTCTCTGAGCTAACTGCTGGTCCTGTCTAGATGACTCTCCCCAAAAAGAAACAAGAATTTCCAAAGAAACAAAATAGGCAGAGACAAAGACAACTGGACCAGATCCAGCTCAGCTTCCAGACTGCAAATAACATTTCTTTCTCCAGCACAGATCATGCTGCCACCAAGCATCAGGTGCGCGCTACAGACAGCTCCACAGACAACGTCCTCCGCTCAGGGCAGGCACCCGCAGGCTCTCCTGCGAGCAGGAGTGTCAGCAGTGAGTGGGGAGAGCACGGCCGCCCTACACGGGGTCCAGCTGTGGGTCAGGAGCAGCGAACGGCAATCCTGCGCAGGGACAAATCCTGCAAACCTGCAGGAATGGCTTGTGTGATACAAGCTGGCTGGAGGGTTAGCCATGCATCCTTGTGTCATCACCTAATGTTGCTGTGCCACATGATTCTAACATTGCGCCCAGGAAAAACAGTGGTTTGGGATAAAAATCATAAAGAGGGCTTCTTACACCTCGAATTTTACATTATTTTGCATCCTTTGTAAGACTCACATGTGGATCACTTCTGCCACTTATCACCCACAACACATTGCACGTGATGTTGCACTGAATTTTTTGTAACTATACTTTCTTTGGCATCAATTAATAAAAAAATAAACCCACACTTTATCAGTCACTGACACGTGTTCTTTATCTCATTGTTAAAATCAGCAAACTAATACTGCCTTGAAAAAGAACCAAAGGCAGAAATTATTCACTGCACTCATTAGAGTAAAACTGCCTTCCAGCCATTTCAGTGACTCTCCTGAAATTATGCAGTTAGTTGTTGGTGCCAGATTCCAATTTACCTCAAAAGCCTTTTGTAACAACCACAAACAATAGCTTCTTCTTCATTTATCAGGCTTCCTATAAGAGGAAGAACTCATGTTATAAAGGAAGGGCCACATAATCGTGCATTACTAGCTCAAGGTACACGGGACTTTCATAAGCTCTTTAGAAAGTTCAGTATACACAGCACATAGCAGAGCTGTGAGCAGCCCGAGGAGCAGTCTGGTCTGGGTAACAGAAGAGCACTAATGAGTGCAGGACAATAGGCACAGGTGGGCAGGCAAACAAAAAGCAGAAAGGGAAGTGTAAGAGGAGCCAGGTTATCAACTGTCCAGTAACAAGAGAGCTGGTGCAGGTCTGCTCTGTTGCCCACCAGCACCACACCCTGTGTCACTGAAGCTCAGGGAGTCAACTCATAAGCTGAAGCTATTGTAGAGATGAGAAATGCAACTCCTCCGTTTGTTGTAATCAGAAAGTGCGAGTCCTTTCCTCCTCTAACCAAAGTGATGATCCCCTCACTGGTACAGTTCCTCATGGGCAATGTGCATGCATCATTCCAGTGCAAAGCTGCTGTGAAAGCAGATTTGGGGTTACATCAGACTGGCAAACACAAGACAGTCCTGAACTCCCTTATTCTTTAAACATCCTTTCTCTGTGTTTCTTTTTGCAAGCACGAAATGAAGACTTTGTGTCTGTTTCAGGGCGGGTAATGTTTTATTTAAGATGGCCTGCTAGCACCATGAATTTTACATGACAAAAGCTCCATCCCACAACATTCTTAAACTTCTCCTTAGTCAGCAGGGCTCTGATCCTGCAGCTGGGAGATGTGGCACCTCCCACTAGGAACCCTGGCGTGGGGCTGAGTCACGTTGTTCACAAGCATACACATTCTACCCACTGACCACCACTGAAACACAGTCTGCCCTGAACCATCACCCTGGAGACCTTCCTGGGAGGGAGATCTGCTGCATCAGCTTCCCCTCCCAATGCTTCCCACAGAAATCCCAGCCCACACTGGCTCTTTGGAGATAGACGGATGTGAGCAGAGGGTGGGCAGGTCTTGTGGAGCATCCTATGTGCTGCAAGGCCTCTGGAGGTCACAGATAAGCAAACACAGGCAAGGGCAATGCTAGGGGCACAGGTATATAAGCAAAACAAGCCAGGTAGCAGATCAGAAGTACCTTCCCACGATTCTGGGTTTAGTTCAGGAGTCTGTTGACGTCTGTGAAGCTATACCGGGTAATAAGTGTTCAGAAAGGCCAGCTTTTACAGTAAACTGACCATGTGCAAGCCTTTGACGGGTAGAAGACCTAAATACATTCTTATCCCCTAACTAACATAGCCTGTACTAGCCAGGATCAGGTTTTATCTAGGTGACCCCATCCCACATTGTCTTTGCTGGCTGAGAGCTGACAGTATCCAAGTGAAGCAGCAGAAGCTAGAACAAGAACACGCCACGCAGCCTGCAAAAGCTGTCCCAGGCGTCAGGCAGCTGGTGTGCTGAGTAAGGGTACCTCACTGTGTCTTTGTGCTCCCTTACTCGTCTTTTTCCATCTGGTGTTCCTTGTCTTCCACTGGGACCGTATGCTGTTGAAAGCAGGGCATTCTGTTGGCACCTAGGAGACAATCTGTGACAGGGCACCACAAAATCGGTCTGATCAATTCACGTGAGTAATTAGTGAATTGCAGTCGACGTTGCAGAGGGATGTGTGTGTGAGTGGGTTAAGCATGGTGTGTCTGGATGGAAAACATGACTCAGAGGTGTTACTAACATTATTCTTTCGCATGTCCATAAACCTAAGGAAGAAATGAAAGAAGTGGAGTGGGTAGAAAAAGACAGAAAGGAAAAGAGACAGCAGGCTGTCAGGCAAGCATCTCTCAAACGCAAATGCACTAAATTACGGGTACACCGATCAGATGCTTGAGAAGAACTGAGCGTTTGTAACTCCTACACACATTCTTATTTCCTCTTCTACAGCTATTAACTTTGCATGCTTCTCCATTTTGTTTTTTCTTCATCTTTCATGTATACAGACCAAGACCTGGCTCTTATTTTCTTGTTTCCCAGTGCCTTACTGGTATATCATGTACATCCACAGCTACACCCATAGGTCAAGGACTCTCTTTTGCTGCCTTCTGTACATGATGATAGTGCAATTACACTGGTCACCAGGACAACAGTCACAGCCTGTCAGACTGATAAGAAGTTGGTCAGCTGAGTTCATACTCTGAGAGAGAGCAAGATTGAGGCAATAAATGCAATACACAGCAATGAACTGCCAATGGCATTTGGTTTTCCCCCTAAGGAGCTGGAATGAGAACGAACAAGAGTGCAACAAAGAAAGAAAAGGGTCTGGAGAGAAGAGACTTGCTGTTTAACTTTCAAAGCTCCACAGTTAATGGGAAATGAGAAAGATTCAAGAAAGACACGACTGAAGTTCAGACGTTGGGCTTATCTGAGCCCTTCCATGCAAAGGTAGCACTTTTGCACCCACATAGCCCAGAATTTCCAAAAGTTATGAAAGCTACTGTTATGCCAACGGGGTCAGAGGTTGTCCCTGCTGGACATCAAATTAAAGGGCAAATTAAAGAAATAAGTATTACATTACAGGCATTCTCTGTTGCTAGAATTGCCTCTCACTAACAGCAGACAGGACTGCTTAAAGGACTGTATTACCTCATTCCAACATCCAAGTGTCTCCTAACTGGAACTGAACCCACCACAGAAGGAGGAATCTACCTCTTCCCACAAAACAGCTCCACCAAACACTGCCGAGCTGAACTGGAAATGAGGGCGTGACATTCAAGAAAATGATTTTGCTAATGAGGCATCTGGTGCATATGAAATGTCTATATCTGATCTTTTGAATGCTGTCAAAGTTCAGGGAAACTCAAACCCATATCTCTCATGGTCAGTCTGACGGCTTCATGGCCTGCAGTCCAACCATTTTCCCACTGCAGAAATGTGTATGAAAGACAGACTGAAAAGAAAACCAGTTGTAACTGGAAGTCAAGTCCATTTTATCATGTTATCTATAGCCTATGGTGGGGGAATGTTATAGACAGAATTTATCAAAGTGGTAAAGCCTTGTCAGAACAAGAAGGAATTGTGCATAACCCAGTGAAGTCCAAGAACTCTGACAAGACCATTCCTCATAAAACTGATATGAAACACTGTCCCATCTCTTTGAGGGATACTCATGGACACAGCAAGGCTTCTTCCAGAGCAAGGTTTGCGTTAGCTACGTTCAAAACAAAGTCTGGAAATGCAGGTCACCCTGTTCTAGCTCTAGTCTAAATGGGAACAGGGAGCAATACAAATCCTGTCGTGCTGTATGACATGGGATCAGCCAGACACACCAGCCAGCGCTAAAGGGGTAGGTGATGGTTAAAGGGCTCCCACCCACCCCTGCTCCGCTCTCCTTCCTAGACACAGAGGAAGAAATTCAGACTCCTCCTGTCTCTCAGCTGTGATTCAGCACTGAATTCTGTTGTTAGAGAAGTGCCTCAACATTTAGACAACCTCTTTTATGCCCTAGCCCTTCACATTAGGGAGAGGGGAGCTGCAAAGCCAGCTGCACAAATAGCTCTGCTTGGCTGGGGCTGAGATACACACAACAGTCGAGCACATTCAAGGCCTTTCTGAGCACAACAAAGCAATGCCACAAAGCAGAAAACTGTCATCAAGGCCATATAGGTGGGTTTCTGGCATTTGTTCTGCATCTCAGTCAATACAGGCAGGCATAAAGCAGGGAGACAAAGAGGCCTTTCTCAGCAAGTAGCATGGGATGCACTCCTGGGTCACCTCAGGCGGCTGTCTGTCTGCCCGGTCCCCTTTCCCCTGTTTGGATTGTAGCTGCATCCTTTCCATATCAAGATGTGGATACTTAATGCAAAGGGACCTTTGCCCTCAGCTACAAGCTGTTCCTGCTTAGCTAATGCTTTTCTTGGCAGGCTCAGCCAGGCAAGCCAGAGTTCAGTTTGCACCCCAATCAGCTGAAGCACAGATGACTGACTCTGGGAAATGCTGCAGAGATATGGCCAAAATGAACTGAAGTCACTTACACGGAGCTGCAAACTGCTGTGTGTTGGTACTCATCCAGTTTGATTTGGGCCCATGACTGGGCATCCAGCCACAGCCAAAGGACAAATCAAAATAAACAAACCAGGAGTTTCTTCTAGGGACACATTATAAAGAGATTTTCAAAGTAAGATTTAAGAATAGAATCCTGCGTGTCCTTAATGCCTTAGCATGGACCGTACACAATGACAGACGCCGTAAAAAGCACTAAAGTTAGCATAAGTGGGAAATGAGCATGACACAAAACACAGGACAAGAGTTAAGACATGTAGGGCTTTTCACAGCTCTGGCACAGCTCTCCCATGCATGTGATGCATGTCAAGCTTTCAAAAGTGGTCAGAGCGAATGGCTGAAGCTTAGCTCATCCTAAGTAAGAATCTGACTCCCTTTTAGCTGGTATTTTTATTTATTTGTTGAGAAGCAGCTATTAGCACTCTATGAAAGAGACTGATATGGGAAACCCATGACTAATAACTTTCCTCTGATTCACTTCTTTTCATTAGCAGTTTTTTTGGAAGAATATATTGCACGGCTTCTTGTGCGATAGCCCTGTGCAGAGTTCACAGATTTAGGGAGACAGACCTCCCGAGCACCCATCACATCTCCCAAGGACTGATCAGCAGAAATACGTAGGCTGGAATCACTATGGCAAACACAACACTGTTTGCAGATCTGGAGCACAATAAGTAAACAGGCAAATCTGCCACAACCCAAAGTAAGCTAGGGAGCTGCCTCTTTAAGACCTTTCCTAGGGTAGTTCACTCCGTAGCAGGAGATAAGGAGGTTTCTGCTGACTCTCAAGCAACCTATCTAGCAGGCTGTGACTTGGCAGCCCACCACTACTTTGCCCGCTTCCCTGCTGCTCCAGGAATTGAGTAAGCTGTGAGCGAGCCGCCTGCACATGTCACAGCATATGCCTCCCCATGCACCAGAACTAGCACGCTGCCAGGCAAGGCGCAGGGGCCAAGCCGTTCATCCTCCTGCCCACACAAATGTTTTGCAGGGTGCAGAATGCAGTAGCTCAGGACCCTCTGGAGAGGAACTAGTGGGTCTCCCTCACATCTGCGAGGGAAGACATTTCAGGCTCCATCTGCAAGACTGGGCTGTTCACTGCAAGACTCTGTGGGAGCTGCAGTGGCACTGGGACTCACAATTAATTATCTATAAAATGAAAAGAAGTTTTGCATCCTCCAGAACACACAGACTTGCGAAGAGACTTATGCTTGCAGCAGACAGACTAAACTATCAAACCCCCTTGTTGCAGCACTCCTCATCTCAGTGCACCAGGAAAAAAATCAAGCAGTAAAAAATAAGGGCCTTCTTCAGCCATAGTAGGTGCTACTAATCAAAAGACCCAGATAGTTACAAACCAAGAATACCCATTTATAAGCATACAACTTTGAAGACAGACGTGTAATATCTATATGGTATAATCAGTGGTAAGTGCACAAAGCCACTACCAGGGCAGATGTCACAGAAGTGAAGTCTCTGAGTTAAACAAGCACGTTATCCACTGGTATAAAATGGTGCATGTCCATGGCTTTGAATGAGCTCATGAGCATTTACATATGACCTCCAAGATCCTACCTGCACCCACACATCCTCCCAAACTTCATCTAGAACAGAGAATCCATCACCTAGTCTTCTATTAATCTGTTGACCGTGCAAACAATTAGAAACATGAGGAGCTGTGTATTTATTACCCATTTCTGAGTAAGTCATGCCCAGTATCTAGGATAAACAATACATTAAACCCTAAAGAACCCTATGAAAGCTTTTTGCCTGCTGGAGACAACAATGAAAAAGTAACATGATAGAAAGAGAACAGTAAATCATTCATGAGAATGATTAGGAAAAAAATGTGGGTGAGATGCAGCAAAACACCACTGAAAAAAGCCAGCGTATTCTTCTTTAGTATATTGTCTTTTAGGTGGTGGGGTAGTTGTAAGCAACTTTAAGAAGACCTACTGTGTGTTCTTTTGTACAGAGAAGACATACCAGATACAAAGTCCATGGAGAACTGCACAACTGCAAGTTGCAGCTTATTCACGTGTCCCGTGACTGCATCAAGCACAGAAGCAAAAATGCTACTGTGATTAAAATTACTTTTGCAAATAAGGCTTAACTTCACAAAAAGGCATGTTAAGGACACTAATGGAATAAGTATAAATTAGACTCCCAATGGCTGAATAATGATTTATAACAGCAATCTCATTTACATGCACACAATCATTTTGGAATACTAAAGCCCAAGTTCTGGAAGAGTTACAGTGCCAAAATGTTCACAGCTGCCACTTAATGTAACCCAGTTGTTGGTACCATAGTTTTTCAGATGAGTGTGGTAACCAGAAATCATGTTATTAACATTTATTTTAGATCACTCCAACTCTGTGAAAATACCTGTTTCAGGAAAGCTTGTTTCCTAAAACTGTTTCAAGTAAAAGCCTCAAATACAATCAACATGGACAAGATTTGTTCCTTAAACAGTCTTAAAATAACAACCTTGAGCTTCAAGGCAAAATTCTCTCTCCATTATACATTTGAGCATTCATTGATCCAACTGTGTGTCTTCAGACCTTTCAAAAACTGATTTTGAGAACAGTTCCAAGGCAGCAACATTCTTGTAAGAAAGTCCTGCCTTTAGTGCAAAGGAAAATCTACATTAGGTCAATAAAAGCATGCTCAACTTCACCATCAACACTATATTTGATCTGGATCCACATTCAAGGGTATTTTTAGCCTTATTTTTTAAAGAAGGAAGATGTATGTGATCATGGTGTGTGCATCTGCATGTGTGTATGCACCTGCCTGTCTCTGCAGCCTCATCTACCTGTTCCTGAACCCCTTGGATAATTCCAAACAGAGTGACTTACAGGTACATGAGGCGTTGGTAGATGGGTAGAGTGAAATATTATTAGTGTTCCAAGTCAGCTTTTATTAGCTATCACAGAATCCCCACAGCCAAAACCAGACTTAATTTATTACATCACTCTTGGAAACCACGTGTGTGATCAGCTATTATAATATTGCTATGAATCTGTGTAATATCCTAAGCATACAAAACACTTGGCATGTGCAAACCATAGAACAAAGTTTCTGCCTCTCTTTTCTTTTCCTATTTTAAGTAGTGCTTCTTTTTTTTTCAGTTTGGCAAATAATTTACCATAGTAATATAAATATTTGAACTGCAAAACCACCAGAGAATTCTAATTCAAAGACTTTGGCACTGCTTCACAATCATGTATTATCTGCCTCATTACAAAAGGTAATCCGGGAAGTTTTATTAAGAAGCCCACACCAATTGTACACAAGATCAGAGCAAAACATATCAAACAAGCAGAAGATTCTGTCTTATAACCTACAAGTTCAGCATTATCCAGTAGAAAACCTGTAGTGCCCTGGCAAATACCTTCAATGTTCCAAGAGAGGCAACTCTAGAAGAAATATAAAACCAGACTTTGGAGACAAAACTTCTCCTGCTACATGTCTAGCTGTCTGATTCCAAATGCATGGCTCTGCCCTCCCAGCCAAGCAGCACCTTCGAAGGTTTAGTTCTGGAGAATCTGATGATTTTTCTTTGCCTTCAAAACAGTCTTTTCCTTTGTTCTCAGCACAAGCACCAGAAATACCTTTTCCTCTACTAGATTTGCCAGCAGAAGCACAAATATTATTCCTAACTAGGCTTCAGCATTGTCTCCAAACCCCAACTCTTCCAGCAATGCCCTTGGATTATTCTAAATTAAAGGAACTCCTCCACGCTCACATGAGCTGAACACAAGAGCAGAACATGCTGTAACCAGCAGTGCAGACCTCTAGAAACAAGTTCAGCAGCCATGTTTCTGCCCACAGGAGAAGGGCTTTGAGACAACTTAAGACCTCCAAGGTCTCTGCAGACTGACAGGATGTTCTGGAGATAGGCCCTCAAAATCTGGCACCGCCACACCTTCCTCTCAGGAAAAGTAGAACACCAATAGGTAACTCTAAACACTCATTACTCTTTTTTACTACACAGAGTAAACATCTGCTGGGAAATCAATACTGATAAATAACAGGACTGGTTGCCAGACCATCAGAGGCCAAATTAAAATTATGAGAAAGGTTGTATGTGTGGAGGTGTTGGCAAAGCACGTGACAGCTGCAGAGGACCTGAGCAATTTCTTTAATGAAAGGGAAATGAAAGCGTAAATCACTAAAACGATGCTGAAGAAAGATTTAACTCAACACACAAGCAGAGAGGTTTTAATGTCTGAATTCTGGCTATGACAAGTAGCAGGGAAATGTAAGTGCAGCGGTTGCTAATAGGCAGGATGAGCAGGCAGGCAGCTTTGCCAGCACATTCTCAGCCAGAAGGTATATTCCTCAGGGGCTCCTTATCTTCCACATCCACTTCTTTCAGCAACTATCTAAAAGCAGCAGGCAGATGTGCCAACAACAAGCGTGCAACAGCTGGATAATGTGCGCGGTTGCCAGTTAGGCCCGTGGCCAAAGCTGCTACCTGGACAAACTGAGGAAAGCTTCTCTGATCCCCTTGCACCTACTGCTGAGACACACAGAGAACAGGCAGCTCCCCAAGCCAGGGACATCCCCATTTCACAGACCTTCGAACTGTGCTGTGAGGAATTCACCTCCTGATTGAACTTCCACATCATTTACACTCTTCATTCACTTGTGTGAGTTTGCCTTTGTTCGTGTGCCTCCTTAAACACAGACAGCCTGGTTTTAATTGCTCAAAAGGATGTTTTATTTTGTCCTTTCATCCAAACAACTACTGTCTGTAAAATTCTCAACAGACTCCTTCCACAGACAAAGCACCAGACAAGTGCAATGCCAAAGGTAAAGATACACCAACAGAGAAAAAAAATAAAATAAAATAATAAATAAATAAATAAATTAAAAAAACATACAAAGCAAATGATGGTGTTCCTGTTAAAAACCAAGTACCACAAATGAAAATCCATGGTATCCTAGCAAACACAAAGAGACCACTCGAATGACCATTGTAGATACACAGTCTGATGGCCCAAACACTTACTTTTCTAATGTATTGCTGAAGATAGTCACTGCTTAAAATTCAGCAATGCACAAGGCAGTCTTTAGCCCTTCTCTCATTCCACATGGATAAGTATTACTCAGCTGTTCAGGAAGCTTGCTGGTTCTTCTGGATGTACCAGTTGGCCCAAGAAAAGATAGGTTACGACTATTATTTTGGAAGGAGTATTCCAGCAAACATACAACCATACAGAGCCAGGATACTCTGTGCCCACCTTAGCCTTATTCATGGAAGCCTAAGTGACAAAAGGCCCACCTGTCAGATTTGATGGTGCTTTGGGAAGACATCCCCTACTCTGTTTAATGCAACATGGTGAATGTACTTGGTGTTGGATGTAGTGTTGGCACAGGCGGGTAGTGACCCAGCTCAGCAGATGACCCGGTGTGTGGGTTTCATATTGAGCAGTGCTGACTGGAGAGCCAGGTCCAGGCTCCCCTTAGCACCCCTCCCTTACCCAGCCAGCCTCTATTCACCCCCTGCACTGCATCCAGGCAGGAAACCCTGGGATACAGGGAAAGTATCCTTTTCCCCTAGCATTTACAGCTATCAAACACTAGTTTATACTCTGTAGAGAAAGCTGGTTGCCTCTCCTTGCTGGGGCACCTCTGTCGCATCAGCAGACACACATTGGGTGAGAGGGCAGGAGGGAGCCCGGTAACAACAGATTTGGGGCAGAGCCTGCCCCATGCTGCCAGGGCATTTGCACCTAGACATTAGCTGGGAGATTTTAGCATTTCCACATAGTAACAGAAGCAACAAAAAAACTACCATAAATAATGGCTTATGTGTTTTTAACATCATACACTTGCTCTCCTTCTATTCCCTTTTTACTAGTTCCTGGACTACTACTAACAGCTAACGAGAACGATAACATTATAGGAAGTGGGAAAGGAGGACACTTCACAAAGTGTGTCTCCCTAGGATGAACTGTGAGCAGCCTGACAGCAGTGAATGTGGAGCTCCTGAACAACAAAAGCAGAATTAACTTCTGCACTTGCTACTGATCTAGTCTAGTGACAACCCACTGGATTTTGGACTCATGCTTCCCCCATTTTGCATATTCAAACAAGGTATGTATATGATTAAACTTTCTCTGCTCATTGCCAAGATAGGAAGAATAAAGGCTATTGCTGTTCAGGGTTAGGTGTAACTTTACACAGTCTTAGCCCTCCTTCCATCTTCCAAAATTGCTGAAATTACTGCTGAAGCTGTGCAGATGGCACGATGACAATGAATCATTTACTCAGCTACTAAAGGGCTCCTGCCTGCGCTGGACAAAATAACAGCTCTGAACCAGGTGCTGGGAGATAATACATTCTACTTACAGCAGAGAAAAAACAGGCTTCAAGGCCAAGGTTACCAAGTGGGTATTGAAACAGGGTGATGTTCATAGCCAGTCACATCGCTGACAGACAGCAAACTTGCTGAAGAGTAAGCCACAGACAGGACATAAAGTTGTCTGTCAGAGAATATAAACACACATGATTACAACTGCCATTTTTGAAGATTTATGTTTTAAATAGAGACCTAGATTAAGATTTCAACAGTATTTTGATTTTGCTGCATTATCGCAGCCATTGACTCTGTTATTCTTAATAAAAACTGACTAAGGCCACACAGAACAAACTGGAATTGTTCAAGGCTGAACAGAATGATAATAAAACATTCCTGTGACAAGGAAACGCGCCCTAAAGTCCACTGTGGAAAACTTCCTATTCTCACACATGAAACCACTTCCAAATTCTGACATACTAACGCCATTTAAAACGTGTTAACTACAAAAGTGTATATAAAACCTGCTTAGTTTCTACCAATGAGAGTCAAAGCACACAAGTGGTCTGTATTTTGAAGGTCACACCAGCAATGTGAACAATGAACTTCAGGATTCATGAAACTGTGACATTTTGAAGTTGGAGGAGAGAAAATATTTTTCTGTCTTGCCCAAGCCATAAAATATTAGAAAGAACAAACTATAAATACTGAGGTTCAGTAAAAATATTTGGTATCCAAGATTTAATAGTAATTAATTGTTTTGGTGAGGAAAAAAAACAAACAAAAAAACCCACAACAGAACCCAACCAACATCTAGGCACCAAGAAGACAATAATCCACAATTTTAGTCTGTTTGGTATAACCCAGGAGAGTACCATATGAATTCATCTGGATGGGACCTGCTTTTTACAGAAGGAACACTATCTACTAATTTAAAAGGTAACCCTTTAACTTAACGTTGATTTATATACTGTATTTTTTTAAAAAAAAATCCTGCTTTATGTTACTAATCCTAACTGTTTGGAGTTATTAGTTATGTCACATAGCACCAAATCCAGGATCTCATTTCCCTTTTGCTGCTCAACAAAGTGGTGCTGGCAGCTGTATGCTTTAACACTCATAATTTATTAACCTCATCAGTGTTGCAGCATGGAACTAAAGCCACAGGCAGGAGGCATTTAGCAAGTTATACATGTCACATATTTCCACAGCAAGGAGTTCCTGCTGTGCTTTTCTTGCCCCCCATATTTTTATTTTTTTCCCTCATGGTAACTGCCAAGCTTCACATATTTGTGTTATGCAACCTCGTTTTGATTTAGCCCTCTTTCTCATGTCATAAAAAATGTTGCTGTGCATTTATCAAGGAGACATTTAACATATTCTGAACAATTTTCAACCTTTTCCAATGCCGATAGTGAAGTCCAAGGCAGACTGGCATGATGTTCTACAGGATGGTGTCCTGGCTACAAAGACTTGCTGTCCCATAGGCTGAAAGAGATGTGGAACGAATGCAGCAGCAGCAATCATGTTGAAGGGTCTTGTCAGGAAGCACTGAGATATGCACATTTATCTCTGGTTGCTCCAGCTGAGGGAACAGATTTTTATTATTGTGTGTCACTGAAGTGTTCATAACGATACCCCAGCTTTTATGATTTCTAAGAAAATCTCCTTCATCAATTACCTTCATATCTGAATGCAGTTCTTTTGCGTATCACACCGAAAACCCTCAAGATGTACTCGAAGATTCAACAGGAGGGGTGTTTCCTTTGACAGCACCAATATGTTATCAAAGTCAGCTGGGAAATTTCAAAACTAACTTCAGACACAGAGACACTTAGAGTACATGACACCATTTAATGTCACTACTAGTTTTATTTTCATCTCTTTCTTTTCCTCTATACACCCACATAGCCATCAAGAAGCTTCATAACGTTATTCAGTAAAACACAGTGATGGGAACTGAGCATTATTCTGCTGGGGAGTGTTTCTAAGGGTAGGAGACTTGGTTCATTTCTCATTAAAAAAAAAAAAAATTTTTTTTTGCTACTTGAGCATTATTTGCATTCTGAAATGTCCAAAATGGTAATTCCTGTGACACTGGAAAAGTAAAAATGGAAGAAGATGGGGAATAATGGAGCAGGAGCAGGGTGAATGAAGGACCAATGTTTTATGCTTTTCAAGCAAATGTAAACCCAAACACATATTTCACCCAGAGTCCCAATTCAGCTAAGGAGGACTGGCAACATTTTATATTAAGAATTAAGAGCATATGCACGTGCAATTGTGTCATTCTTTGTAAGGTAACCCAAGAGCTACCCACAGCTACCCGAGCCTTCATGACACTGAAATTAAAACAATAGCCTCTTCCCTGCACCCTGAAAGCTTGCTGTACAGGAAAACCAAAACGTATTCAGTGACTTAATTACTTTATTTGTAAAATAGCTGCTGTGATGTCAAGCGTTCAAACATTGCTGGTCTATTACGAGTCACAACCCACCCAAACACTCATTCCTACAACATCTCAGGCCTTGCTTCCACCAGAAGCGCGGCTCCACACCAGACCAGACCAGACCCGGGCTGCTGCCCGGAGTGGGAGCGCTGCGGGGTGAGCGGCACCGCCGGCCTGCCCGGG
>NW_008600835.1:0-9861 GCF_000691845.1 Merops nubicus
CTCTGCACATTGCAGAATATTAAGATATGAACAAATGATTATGAATAGATCATTTTGTGGAACATGAAAGTGACCATTTCTTATAAAGCTAAAATGTGTCCAGCCTACACAACTGAATCTTGAAAAAAAAAAAAAAAAAAGAGGTAGGAGTGGGGCTTTTACTTCTCTAGGACTTCCCACAAAGTCAGTTATTAAGAAAAAATACTTTGCCTAGAGCTTGTAACCTGTAGCATCTCAATTTGAAGTATCACTGGATTTAATTTTGTTTGATCCGTCTAACATCAAAATATAAGGGTTTTGATTGATTCTTTCTGCCACCTCCTCAGTTATCCTCACTTCAGATCTAATGATAAATTGAAGAAGTTCAGAGACCCTTTTCCTTCACTGTCTTCTTCCTTACACTTTTTTAGCACCTTTAACTTTTGAACATTTCAGATATCACAGAAGTTTCACAAGTTATTCTAATTGCACTGATATCTCTTTATTAAGGTTGCAATTTTTAAAGCCTTTTTTCCCTTGTTACAAATTCCCTCTTTTATTAAGTTTGGCAAGGATTAGACATGATCAGCTAAAAGCAAAATTTGCGTCCTGAATAGTTTATGATTAATAAACTGGTTTAAAGTAAACATTTCACTCAGCTGCATATTGGAAAGTGTCAGATGGGTGATGGTACTGGAAGTGTGCAATAGCATAATAATTAATGGTCACCAGAAGTTAATATAGCTGGATCCTACAGTTCTGAGACTAATAAGCACCTAATGTTTTAGGTATCTTCTTCCTCATTGTTTATGTTGACCAAGATGAAGTCAGCAATTTTTCACCTCTGCAAGCACATACATCATTCCACCAAACAGTGAATGAAAAATCTTTTATCCTTATTTGTAGCAAAATCACTGTGAATTTGTAAGGTAGCTCACAGGATTATTTTTTTCGATGCCTGGAAAAATTTTAAGCTATCACCATCATCTATGTAAGGCATGAGAAGGTCTGTCCTGTCCAGGAATAACATGTAATATTGAAAGCATGGTTTAATATCAAAGAATAAGACAACTAGCACTGAATAACCTCTCAACACAGCTTGCACATACAAACCAGAAGGGAAATTAGGTTGCAAGATGTGCTTTCAAGGTCTACGAGGTTAAACATTGTCCATTCATCTGAGAGAATGCTCACAGGGCTTCTTTCTTGAGAAAATAAATTTTCCATCATAGCCCTGATTCATTCATTGTACAAGATGGCATGAGTCCACCCACTTGGTTTCCAAGGTGTTATAACTTTTCGTATCTTTCAACCATTCCAGGATCAAATTTTCTCATTTACCAAATAACATTTTCTCATCTTGCTGTGATATTCTGTAAATACCTTTCATTATTGAACTATTTTATAGAAATGAGTTGTCTCCTCTGAGAAGACACAATTTCATGAATAGAAATATCTACAAGAGTTCAGAAAAGAAGTAGGAACAAAAAAAAACCAAACAACTTCTTCATGCCTGAAAAAAAAAAGAATTATTAAGCAATAATCAGCTTACAAGATAAGGATAAAATATGACTAACACAAAATAAATTTGAAGACAGAGGAAGGATACTTGTGTCATTATTAGATCAGAAAAAGATAAATAATTTTAAAAGTCAGTCTCCTGTTGTCTGATGTCCTCTGTGTCACTTCTGGTACATACCTGTTTTGACAGTCTAGGGCTATACATGTTTTCCTAAAAATAATTTTGTTCCTCAGTTTGACCAAGTTATTTGCAGTTTCATCCTTGATAATTCACACTGGAATTGTTCTTTCATTGCCCCTCGAGATGTACACGTTTTCATCTCCATTTATGCCTCCAGTATTCCCCAGACAACATTGTGTCTCCGTTGGGTTGCTGTACAATGAGAAAATGAAAAGTTTTTCAGTGATTCTCCTCTTTCTTTTTGATGAGTAACAGAGGCAAAAAGTTAGAAACGGTGCCTCTGAACAGCTTCTAGAGATTACAGAAATAGAAGCTATTCCAAAGACCAAGGCAGTCAATTAAGAGATTCATTGACTTCAACAGGCTTTGGAGCAACACCTAATGAATGTAGGTTTATCCCAGTGGCTGAGGGAGAGCCTCAGATCAATCAACATTTCAACTGCTTAAGAGGAGAAAACTATTTGTAAATAAATGATTCACTGATTAGTTATGATACTCTCCCCACTGCATTTAACCACTCGATTAACAGTCTACAGAACTGATTATAAAGTAGCAAATTTTAATGGTGAGTGATTCCTGGAAACACAAGTTCTCTCTCTCACAAATATATCCTAGAAAGCTGATTCCATAGCCCTGATGTATCCTGCTTGCTTTTTCTGGTATGATTTTTATATGGACTTTCTTATTATATAATATGAATGCTTTAGAAGCCTTAATAAATTTATCTTCGTTGTGCCCCTGAAGCAACAGCTACATGAATAAAGTTACCCAAGACAAGAAACCCCTAGGCAAAAGCCTGGAGGGAAATGCTGCAGGCAATTACATGCAAAGGGATAGCTGTCCACAGAAGAAAATATTCTGCCCCAGGGAGAACTGACCATCGAATAGGACTAGGGAATATCCTTGACCAAGTCGGATTTCCTGGGCTATGTGCCTCCACTTTTTCCCTCCTTCCTTCTGACAGATGGGGTTTTGCAAGATTTGCCAGGTTCATTTCAGAAGTCACAAACATTTTAAAATTGTAGACTGCACTTTTTGATTTTGTCGTCCTGAAAGCTAGATCTAATAAAATAGTTGATGAAGTTGTTATGACTATCAGTTTGTAGTGCTGCAGCCCAGCAAATACTGTATTGATGTCGTTACTAAGAGGCTTTGTACTGAGTGTGCAGGGCATCAAGAGCAAGGCTTGTCAGGCTTGCTTTGTCCGAATTTGCATTCACTTGCCTGGGGCTCTGTCTTAGTTCTTTGGCTGCAACAGTGTCTTCGAACAACAGGTCACTAGCTAATTTGTTTTACCTTCTATTCACATGGTACAACTGTAGTTTTAAGGTAGATAGATGCAAAAGGCTGTTTTCTTTTTCATACAGAGAACCATTCTGTATTACCATTCCTTTCTGCTATAATCACAACTAGACTAATAATCATTTGGATTAGATTGCTAAGACTTTAGTTATACCAACAATAAATTCCTGAATTTATGCAAAATATATTTTCCCTTTGCTTAAAAAAGACTGAGGGTAACTGATTCAAGTTTACATACAATGCAAAGCAAACATAGTTGTCCTGGGCCTTTTGGTGACAGATGCTGTACAGCTCAGAAAAGCAAGATGCACTCTGCTTAAAAGTTTGCAAGATCAGGGATAAGAGATTACTACAGGCAGCTTGGTAAGTAAAATGAGAAGGAGGCACAATATCAGAAATTTAGCCAGTGAACCAAGCTGTTAGCAGAGAATAAATACTCTTTCTGTGTATTAAGTAACCTTTGTACAAATGCAGCAGAAAACAAATTTTAGTACTTTGTACCTGCATCTACTTAACCTTCTTAGTGAAGAAATCATTGATCAGTATTAAAAGCCACTGTATTAGTTTGCTGACATTTAAAAAAATATTTTTTTTTTTTTCAGCAAATATGTCCAGACAGAGTTTCCAGCCTATAACCTTCTGCTCTTCCGGATATCTTGAAATCTTTCCTTTCCTTATGAAAGGTTAGTGCCTTTTATAAGTGGTACTTTTTTTTGTAGCCAGGGATTAGGATTCATAGATGGACCTTAAACATCCTGCCAGTATGGTGTTCCTCCTTTTCAAGAGCAGGTTGCTCAAAGGAATTTGGGGACCTAGATATCCCCTTTTACACAGCCCTTGCACAGATCAGTGAATGCTCAGTGCTGCAGGGCCATCCCAACTCTACATGTTATCATTCAGTAGACTTCAAAGTCCTTGTTCTTCTTGTCTTATTGTCTTGCTCATTCCCTATCAGCCATCACATAGTGATCTTCCACTGTCAGCTCATACATATTCCAGCAGCTCCCCAGAAACCACATATGGAATAATTTTTCTTTTTTTTCAGTCATTTGTTTGTAGATTAGCCCCTCTAAAGAAATAAAGACCATCTCATTGTCCTCATATAAATGGACTCTCAAGGCCAATTGATCTCATTGTCTTCTAATTTGTAGGGCTACCTTCAACAGCGCTCCTTTGTTATGTTTTCCTACTGCTTTGTAAAATGTGTGAATGCTGTATGGGAATTTTCTTTAAATGATTTGTTGATACCTCAAGTACAAAAGTAAATTACAGTAGAAAAGCTTTGCCAATCTCAGTAAGCTGTAAATTCTGCACTGTACAGAAAAGAAAAAACGTAAACTCTGTCAAGTTTTTTTAAAGGAAAGAGAAAGCTTTCAGCTGTATATATAATAAGTGTATACAAAAATTAAAAATAAAGACAAAGATCAAGGGTGCTGACAAATTTCAGCAACACAGTCTGGTACCACCATGCCAAAGATACAGTGGACACTGATTTTTTCTATGAGCTTTTTCAGTTCCATAGCCTAGGAGAGCATACCAGGATTAGCTGGGCAGAAATTTGTCACTAAAAGAGTCCTTAAAAGGTTAAAAAGGGACTGACATGAACCTTCATGAATAAAAAATGTATTGCTGCAAAATAGATGGGGTTCTAACAAAGTGCAGGTGTAAAAGTGGTAGAAAAAAAGTTTGTAAGTCAGAAGTATTTGTGTTAACTATGTTTCTCAAAATACTGATAGAGCTTGAGGAACTTTTAGGTGGCACATTCTCTATTGAAGACTTCTCTAGGATATTCTAAATTTGTAAGGAAAGACACTAGGGCTTACCACTAATACCATCATATGTATAATACATTAAAGCTTTCTTGTTAAGGATTCTTTATAGTGTACTTCAAAATTCCTTTTCTGAGATGATTTAAAAGCATTATAATACAAAGTCGGTCTCATAAAATTCTCTAAGTGTTCACGCTAAGCCTTTTTACTGCTACTGAACATCAATATGCCTTATCTGAATGTAACTCCAGAAAACTATTTGTGCTTTTAAGATGCATCCAGACTGTTCAATGCAGGAATGATTTCCTGCATGCGTTTATAGCAACTGCTACACATGGATTTGACTTCCTTGCCTTGCACTGAAGAGTGAATCAGCATAGCATAATGTTCACTAAAATATTCAGTCTCAGCTGACTGTCCCTAACCTTCCAGAAACTGCCTGTGCAATTCATGTGGATGCTCCTAATCTTTTATAAGCCATTAACTTAGGTATTAATACCAGAAATATGAACAAAGAGTATCTCATTGGATTCTAAACCCCACAATCCATCAGCCAGAGGAATTCTGTAAATTGACCTGGTGAGTTACATGGTAGCCTATCTCCTCTGTTAGCTTTCCCCAAGCTGTTTTAAATTTATATATGTTCTATGTTTATAAACTGCACTTGATGCAATACCTCTAAAAGGTGCAAAAACATCCTAAGAAGTGTACTTCCCTCCCCTTATGAGATAACTACCGAGGAGATTATTATGGTAACTAAGGAGAAATTAAGCATGTACAAAAGGTGATTATTATCAGGAAACAAAATAAACATTTTAATTATTCGTAATATGAACAAACATAAACCAATATTCACATTGTATTCATATCATATGTACTTAGTGATTCAAAAGGTCCGTTCTCCCAGAGTAGAGGAAAATTGTCAGGAATACTGATTGGAGGAAAAAATAAGTAAAAAAACTTTAATGGAATTTAAGATTTTATTCATGGTAGTGTAGTTGTGTGTTATTGTGTAACAACTGAGCAGAACAGCTACATTTGCAAGCTCCATGGCAGAGAATGAGAACAAAGAATTGTCTAAGAAATAAACATCATAATTGAGGTGAGCAGCATACACTAGAGAGTATTCAATGCAAAACTAGTAGGTATCATCTAGATCTATACAGTGTTTCATCACAGCATGAAATGAATTCCACAATTAAGCATCCAGAAAGAGATATCAATAAAATGGAAAGATGACAGCTGATATCAGGTTCACCACATTTATGTTTGATACTTGTTGCAGGGGTTTAGCAGCCTGACTAGAAGTTCAAATTTAGTGTTTTCAGGGAAACAACAAATTTACTATAAGAGTTCAGCTTCACCAGTAGCCAATTAAAAGCTGTTTCTTTCCTCCCAGAGGAGATCCAAACACTTGTGTTACCGACAGAGGACTGAATAATCTGTTAGCATTTTTGGCACACATTAGTGGGGTACCCGTAAAGATCTCCTAATAAGGCATTTGATATCACAGGGAAATGCCTCCCCAAAAAAAAGGAAATATTTATTTAAACTTTCACTCTTACCCATTACCTCCTTCAGACCCACTGCTACATTCTTCACCTAACTGAATGAAATCATGCATGAAATAGTATTCTATTTAGTTTAATGGTTAACATAACCTGAATGGCTACATGCTGTGCATTAGCTTACTTCTGAAAAACTCACTAATTTTTAATACAGAGCATAACTGTTCATTGTATAACCTCAGTGAATAGGCCAGACATTTCCATTATCAGCAACTATATTCCAGAAAGCAGTTCCATAATATTTTTTTTCTTAAATAATTCCATCTTTTATAAAAAGAGCCCTAAAAATTAAACTGCTAAAGCTTCACATTCTGATTTTATCATTAAATATTACCTCTGCCAGAAAAAAAAAAGTGTTATTTCACTTTTTACCTCACTTCCTTTGAAAGAATCGCAGTCTTTATCACCATTTGCCCACTTATAAGCAAATTCACCTTTTTTGAGGCGCCTCTTTTGATAAAGCACCTTCCTTAAATACTGCACTTTCCTTAAATACACTGTTATTAATGATACTTTCTTTAAAGATATTAAAAACTATTTCATCTGTATTCTTTATCATTCTCACATTTTAGGTGAAAATAAAACAAGATCAGTGATAGCATGGAAACTGTATAAATACTTGAATTTATCATTTTTATTGCAATTCAGTTAGAAAAAGTGGTGTTGAAGAGGAGCATCACTGTATGAGGTGCTGTAGAAACAGCTTATTAAGATTTTTTTCCTCCACTAAGTCTGTATAATAACAGATATACATGTAGCAAATGCATTAATATCCATGTGTGTGTTGAAATCCAACAGGAAACGTAATACAATTACAGAAAAGGGTGTTTTTCAATGTCAAAGTATTTGATTTTTGAAATTTTTCTGATTCTTAAATGTGTAGTATTTTAGAACGGAGACATATTAATCTCTGCAGGATTACATGTCTTAAAATGTCATTTAGAGGTACATTAATACATGTTCCAGAACATTTCTGGTTTTTATTCCAAATATGTTGCTACCAAGCCTTCCTGAACACAGTCCTTCTGGCTACATGTCCACCAGCAGTGCAGAAACCACACAGAAAACACTACTAAGTTGTTCAGAAGCAAGCTCTCTTTGCTGCAAGCTAAGGCAAAATATCCTTATTGTAATGTTATGCTGATGCAGCTATACCACTTTTGAGACTGGACTTTAATGTTTTCATGTTTTTTGGCTCTTGTTTGGCCATCTCTTACAGCATGCAGAGATCTACCACCAACTTCAGGCCTCTTTCTGTTGACCACAGTTCCAGGACCTAGGATCATCTGAGATATCCTCAGGTATCCAAAACATCCATATGGCCCTGGAAGATCTCAGAGGACCTGAGGGGGATTGTGCACATCTGAAGCAACACCTGGAGACCAGATAGCATTGCCTTGATTATCACAGATCATAGGAGACATCAAGCTCAGGGCTACTGAATAAAGTCCTTAACATTTACACGTCAGGCATGGTTTATGTTTCCTGTTACAGGCATAGACATGTGCTCTAGAAAACAGCAACCAGAGGACTAATGCTACAGCAATTTTTTTCTCTGAGTATTCTTCCTTGTTAAGCAGGAGTGGTAGGACTTCAGCCTCTATATCCTGTGAAAGTCCAATGAAAGAAGCTGGTTTTTCTCTCTTCTACTACTGACAGTGTATTTATCCTTCTTTTCAATTCTTCCCTCTGAAGTAGACATTTAGCTCCTTTTGAAACAAATGGGCTTAGCTCTGAGGTCGATACCTGACCCCTTCAAAATTATTTAAGATGCCGTAGGGCTTACTTGTTCATTTCTTGACTTTCTGCTGCAGACAACTGGAATATGACCTATGTAACTGTACTTTCTCTATTATTCCTACCTCTCTCTCCACAATTTTGTTGCCACATGGAGTAAAGGCTTTAAAACCTTCTAAAACAAAATACTTAAGCCTAGCTTCATTCGGCTTAGCTTAACTCATTCCACTTAAGATTCTAAACTTTTGTGGATAGGTTTACTGACCTCCACTTGACAACTAGACCTCTAACACCGAGATCTCAATTAGATTCCCAAAGGATATGAACCTAGGACTGTGAACCAGATTCCAGGAAGTGTCTGATAAGAACAGTAAAACTGGCTTCAAATACAATCAAAAGTGCTGTAGTGAGGAAGGGAACAATATGTGCTCTCATCCAAGGTAAAAAAGCCAAGAAAAGAGGTTTTAACCACAGAAAGGAAATATGAAGAAAGTCTTTTTAATAGCAAATTAATCACTAGAGGTCCACAGAGGTTACAGAATAGAATTCCTGCACTGGAATTCTTTATCTTGTCAAGACACAAAGGTGGAGAAGATGACTTTCTTTTTGCAAGTGTCTGTCACCCTTTTTAAGTGGAATTACATTTAAAGATTTTAAGAATTATATTTTAGCTAATGAACTACTCCTCTGGGAGAAACATGTTTATACCTAGAGTGAGTGTTTTCGTTTGGCTGAGATAATTTGCACCCTAGTTGTTGGTATAGTGCTGTGTTTTGAACTTAGCATGAGAATAATTAATGTTGATAACACATTGATGCTTTAGTTATTGATAAGTTGTTTATACTGAGTCTAGGATTTTTTAGCTGACAGTGAAAAGGCTGGAGGGGCAAAAGAAGTTGGGAGGGGACACAGCCAGTGTCCTCAAACTGGCCAAAGGAAGTCATGCTTAGTATATCAACTAAAGAGAGTTGGCCAGGAGGGGTGCATTGCTGCTTGAGTACTGGCTGAGCATTGGTCAGTGGGTGGTGATCAATTGCATTGTGCATCACTTTTTTTTTTTTTTTTCCCTGGGTTTTATTTCACTCTTTGTGTTATCTTCCTTTTCATGACAGTTATTATTACTATTATATCTTATTTTTATTTCAATTATTAAACTGTTGTTATCTCAACCTATGAGTTTTACTTGGTTTTGATTCTCCTTCCCATCCCAGTGTGGGGAGAGGAGTCAGTAGCTAGCACCTGCACAGTGTTTAGTTACCAGCTGGGGTTAAATCATGACAGTGAGGTATCTTGACATCTAAATCAACTTTCACAGTTTGGCCTTAAGAATTCAATTTAGAGCCCAGAGATACTTTTAGATTCAGATATTATGGACTCATCAAATCTAGCTCTTTTTAAAAAGGTAAGAACTATTTAGATACCTGATTCTCTTGACAAATTCAGGGATATTTCTTGGAGGAAAAAACCAAACAAACAAACAAACAAAAAACCCCCACAAAAAAACCCAAACAAACAGAAGACTAACCTATGGCTCACCACCAACGAAACAAAACCTTTCAATTTCCTTGCTTCTCCTTATCTGCATCTGACCTTGAGTGTCTTTTATACCTGACAAGGAATGAATATTTTTCATCTACCTTAACTCCCATTTCTCACACTCATGATTGGAGTGGGGGGAGCTATAATAAACATGAACATTTAATCAATAGGCTTGTATGAACCAAACAGTAAAGTGCAGACTGAATAATGAAGAAATACAATTCTTACTCCTGTCGCATCTTTAATTAGAGCTTTACTACACGAC
>NW_008600835.1:9892-20385 GCF_000691845.1 Merops nubicus
TCCTATGATATTACCAGAGATGTTTAAATGTTCTGCAAAAGTATTGATTTTGTTTTGAATGTCAGATTTTGCACTTGGCACCTTTTTCCATGGAACAAACGGATTACACTTAAGATTTTAATTAAGTTATATTTCTCAAATGAGATGCAGACAAACAGCAGTATAAGTATACAATTACTGGACTACAGTTATCAACCTTCATATGGTTAAAACAACCACAATTTTGAAATGTACTAAATAACATATGATTTACCTTGAATAAAAGCTTTTACAAAGATGAACGTCTGTATTTTTACTATATAATTTGCCATCTTAAAAAAAAAAAAAATGGTTAAATAGTTCAAATGATAGCTTATTTTATTTTTGTTTAAATAACTTAGGCGACTTAGCAGTGAGAAGTATTAACCTTTGGAAAAATCGATTGTCTTCTCATCTCATCTAGTTAAGAAAAAACACACAGGGAAGAAAAACTCCACAGAAATCTGATAGAATTAGTCTGCAGTGAATGCAGCCTTCACTCTAAAGTAAGCTTTTGGCATCCGTGTGATGCAGTACATTGGCTACAGCACAGGAGAGTTTAGAGAGTGGAGCTGAATAAGGAAAGAGGGTCACTGAGAAAAAAAAACAGCTGTTTCCCGTGATCATTAAGTAGTTTATACTCTGCACTTATTTTTCATTATATTTTGAGCTACAGGCTTCTCGTGCCATTTCTTTTGAGTACATTGGCTTTGGAGACCTACTGAGATTGTACAAGGTATACCTGTTACAAAGTCTCATCTCACACTCATCAATAATATATACACTCTTCTAACTTAATTTTCAATTCTTTCATCATCTAAAGGCAAGACATAAGCTTCAGATTTATGTTCAGATCTGTTGTTGCTACTGGCTTTCTTTTACGTTTTAACAGCTTCTCCACAAGCACTAAAACTGCCATCATCCCTTCATTGGTCTTTGTAATGATACAATCCAGAGAAAGAAAACAGTGTTTATTAAGGTATGGCTGGTTCAAAGCTGCCTCCTATAGCAAATTGACAAGAAATTTATGTAGCCTAATAATCTAATAACCTGTGTTACTGAACATTTAAGGGTTTTCCAAGTTTATTTAGTTTTTAATGGGTTCACATACTGTTAGCAAATGTTGGAAGAGACCTTAAAATTCATGAACTGAGGATTAAAACAATAATTATTAAATTACTCATATGTCTCTGACTTTGGACTGTGAAAGGTTTTCTCTCAAATACACATATACACATGGGGAGATGCCACAGAGCTAAAGGACAATCTCTTTCTTTGCAATATCTGCCACAAAGAATTCAGTCACAAAAAAAAAAAAAAAAAACAAACCTTTGAGCCATTTCAGATATTCAATAAAATATTACCTGTTGTAAGTTCGTTTCATTCTCCATAGTTACTACACTGTAGATGTGTGGGAGTGAAAATAAGATGTCTCATAGAAAATGGAGTAACTCTAGCAATGATACCTAACAGAAATCATTTTACAAAGGAAAAACATGGAGCTTTGGTTTTGTTTCTTTGTTTGTTTTTCAGGAAAGGTACCAGGCCCCACTTTTTTTGTGTGCTTGTGGAATTAATTAGGGATAAGCTTAATAACCCTTGCAAAACCTTAGCAGTTCTCATACATGAGTATCTTTTGGTTTGCTTTTTTATTTTAATGCTATTTTTAAGGCTTATTTCTCTCTTTAACATGTTTTTCCCCACCTGCTTTTTTAGTCTATTGTTAAAATTTTACAATAAAGCTAGTAGAATACCTAGCCAGATTAGAACACTTAGGCCAGCTATTTAAATTATTTGCCTGCCTCTGATTCTTGTAAGTTCTGGAAACCCCCTTCTCAGGCTAAATCACATTGACTGTTACAGAGCTCAAAGGCACAGCAATGAGCACCAGGACCATATAGAGTAGCTGAAACCATGCAGGAAGCCAGGAGGGTATGGGGAGTGCTACAGTAGCCTCAGAGTACAGAACTGTGGTGCAAGATCCACTATACTGCTCCCACTTTTATCTCATAGCATATCTTAAAGAAGACCTTGTAAATTGGAGAAGAATTATTTTCTGTTTATGAATAACCTATTGTTCTGACCTTTTTCCTTTGAAGCCAGTACATGCTCTAGGGTGATTCAATGCTATTCTTTGGCTTTGATGTACAATCTTAAAAGCACCATTACAGGCATTTACTGGAAGGGAATACCTTGTTGCCATGGCTACTAGTGCATCACTTGAAATTGTGATATAGCTGGATTTTATCACCATGACACTAATTTTCTCCAGTGCAGCAATGGAAGAACTAGATCCTAATTGTGTTAGATGCTGCAGGGTTGCATTTCCTTCTGTACTCTTCCTAAAGTTTGTGTAGATCAACCCCACGGCTGTACAGGCAAATCTTTTAGCCAAAGAAAACCATGCCAACTACAATTTACAGGGCAGAGAAGAAATAGGGAGTATTTTTGGCTTTGTTTCTTACTAGAAAAAAATTAAATGCAGAATCTCATGGTAGAAATCAGCTGTCAGGCTTACCATATCCACACTGCTGTGAGATAAGGACAGTCAAATCAAGTGCTTTCCTAGTGACTGCTTGCTCTCAGTCCAGCTTTCTCAGCTGAATGCAGCACAGTGAATTGTGGGGTAACAAACTTTCTAAGTCCCTTGGGGTATGCCTTTAGCACAGAGCAAGATAAAAGAGAACCTGCACCAGAAAGAGGGGCACGTCTGTACAACTTTTGTATCTCCAGCAATTCACGTACAGGAAATTTAGAGCAGAAAGTGTGAGGAAGTTACCATTGTGTTTGGAAAAAAAACCTCTAGTTCCAGGTTCACCATTACCCAATCCAGCTCAGTTGTCCCTATACCTGCTGCACAGATGTGTGCTGAAACAACTGTAATGTTTCAAATACAGACAGATCTACAGAGAAATGTACAGAAAATCAGTAAGAGATTGTTTTGCAGCTGGACTGAATATACAAAAACAGTTTTGTATCAGTACCTGTCTTCATGTGTCTTCAAGCTTCAAGCTAAACTTTTAGAAGTTAACTGAAAAAGAAACTTTCTACAGACTTCTAGGTGAGGGATTTAAGGGGAAAAAAAGAAAAAAAAAAAAAAAAAAAAAAAGGCAAAAAAGCCCCAAACCTAAATCCTTTGTTCATCTGATTAGGGGAGCCTGTCAGTCATGCTTTCATCCTATTCAGCACAGATGAAGGATCCCAGCTGAAATCTCTCACATCTTATCAACCTACTCTCCTAACTTGAACATCCAAGTAAAAGTCATCTCACCTGAAGTATAAAGAAGGAAGGAGGAGGCTTCAGCTGTAGGTTTTAGCACCTAATTTCAGAAATTTACAAAGGAGATACCTGCATCTGAGTCCTACTGTAAGCGCAGGATTCACTTTCTCACAGATAGAAATCTAGTACCATTAGAAAAATTTTCTGATTGGGACCTAGCTAGCAGTTACAACATGGGTCTTGTGGAAAAAAAAAACACTTGAAGATTGAGCTGGATATTCAGCAGAATGCATGATTAGTAGACATGCAGTGAATTGCTCCTTAAATTTGACTTAAGGTCATCATCTAGTTTCACTGTCTCCTCAAATTAAAGCTATCAGCACTGTCAGGGTGTTATTTAGTGGCCTCAGACATCCATGTTGAAATAGGATGAAGTTTGTTTGGGAACATTTGTTTTTCAGTATTGACTACTGAAAGGAGTTTCAAAATCTGCTTAGGTTGTATACCTTCAGGTAAACACCACCAAGATGATCCTGTCCTCAGTGCTCTGATTTAATGCCATTTGTGTTAAAAAAGAAAAAAGAAAAAGTATTTATTTTAAGTTTTAAACTACTGTTTCCGTGAAATAATAAATTTTTGCAAGAATAAAAAAGTAAAATAAAAGAGGATTAGCTTAACATTTCATTTTTAGCATATTACCTCTGGGTAATCACAGTTATTCCCAGTTCTTCCTAGTTTTGGTAAAATGCATGAGTGGCAAAGTCTCTAGTGAACTCTCAACATACTTCCTAATCTTTAGCTTTCAGCTGCCAGACATTGTAACAAAGTAAAGATAATTGTGTCTGAGAAGTTGCTAAGTATACATTTCCATAAATTTGTCGCTATTAGGAAAATTTGGTCCACTGCATTCTTAATGTATAAATTCCAAAGTGACATGCACAAATGGCTTTTTATCTGGAGTTTGATTCAAATCCATTTCTAATTAGAAGAGCTTGATTTTGATTCTACTATTTCATTCACTTTATCTTTCTGCTTTTAAGACATATATTCCCCATTTTCATCAGTCAGCAATGGGAGATTGCTCCCCTTCCCAGGCTATCCTTGTCTTTAGTATCTAGAAGACATTATGACTCAAAGTGACAGCAAAAGCAGCTTTAAGAAATTCTTGGCTTACATTAGATAGGTGTTATAATGTTTGAAATGACATTCAAGTTTTATGGTCAAACAATTTTGCTACAGGAATTAGCCATCTTATTTTGATATAAGGTCACATGTACATCCTCTAGTCAAACCTGAGCCTATAAAACTTCAGTTAAAAATATTAGCTTGTAAAAATGTAATGATGTCAAAAGTTTAAAGAAAATTTTTTATAATGAGATCTTTCTCTAAGGGAGACTGGTTTTTTGCTCTTCTGCTTACAACATTTAAAAGTAGATTTACCAATGAGAGCTTAATGTCTCAAAGTTACTCTGCACCTAAACTTACCCATTCTCTTCCACTTAAGGTGTAATATATTTGTCCTGCAGAATTGACTAGCCAGAAAAAATGAGTCTTGGTTTTAAACTTTAGTTAATCTGTGATACACAGCTATCATTACCCACAGAGAATGAGAAGTATTGATTTCAATTTGTCCCTTAACAAAGTCCTACAGAAGATTTTGAAATAAATTCCTCTCTTACCCCACCTCGTAGCTGTTCAGATTTCCCCAGTCTTTCTCTCTCCCCTGGAATAAGACTTTCAGACTTAAGTAGTGACTATTTGACAGATTAATGCCATGAAAAGCCTAATGTGATTGATTCTCAATGGTGCTGTTTAACCACATCTGTTGACAGTTAATTTGATATATATATAAAAGAGATAAATACATTTTAAATGAAAAATGTTAACAATTTTTTATTATTCTTGATTTTGTATCAAAATGATGCACTCCTATAAACCAATGCTATCTAACTTTTACATACTGTTCATCTTGCTCATAGTTTGTATGCATATGAGGGGGCAGAGATTGTAACTGAAAATATTTGCTTTATGTTTTACTACCTGTACAGGGTAGTCCAGGTTTTTGGTTGTTAAAGTCACTTTTGTGACATTTTTTTAAATGTTTTCCAAGAAAACAGATAATTACTTCAAATTTATTGGAGATAAGGTAACTTAATAAAGAGTTTTGTTAATCTAACAAGATCCTTTTCTGAATTTGCTATAGCCTAGAAGACTGCAGTAAGATGTTATTTTTATTGGAGTTTAGTCTTCCAGGAATGCTGTGAGATCTCTGACATATTTTAGCGCTTCTGTCTCTCCATTTAAAATTTTGCAATCTGAAAATTATGAGGATGAACAGGAGAAGGAACAGAGGAGGTGCTGACTCCTGGAAATCATTCAAACCTCAAAAAAGGGTCAGGTTCAGGGTGTACATTTCCTTAATTAAAAATCCAGTCAATCAATCCCAATAGCTCTTTCATTCACATTAGAATGCCAAATCATGTCAAAACAAATTCTGTTTTTACAGCTACGTAACTGAAATCTGAATCCACTACTGTATGGATGTTAATGTTCCATTCCACTGGTTATTCATAGTCCCTTAGTTCTGATCTTCCACACAATGTTTGAAGAAATACAATCAAATACTGAACACAGATGAAACCTTATTTTTCATCTGATGGGAAGGGAAGGCTTTAGATTTAATAGAATTTTTTTTAAAAAAAAAAGTATAAACCCCTCTGTCCATTCCTCAAAGTGGTGATACAGAGCCAAGCTCTATGGGGTTGCTGAGTGTATTTATTGTATGTCACACAGATCAAAAGGAAGTGCAGGTAGCTAAAGAGTCTTGCTACCCAGCTGGGTAGGATGGTTTGTGAGCATAACAGACACTGACTGTGCCACAGCGCAATACTTCTGCTTGCCAAGTTAATTAAGTTAGGATTGAATGCCCGTGGATAGGAGATAATATCAGCCACATACAAAGGATATGTGATATTGTAGATTAGGTTTATAAGAACTGCTTTGTCTCTCTGACAGGGAGACAAAAATGTGCTGCCGTTAAACTCCGAGAGATGGGACTCCTGCCATATTCAAGAACACACTTTGGTTTGTATTTTCTTCCTTTATTATTTCTATTTCCCGTTTAATAAAAACCTATGCCTTTGAGCTATATGCAAGAGAAATGGCAGAAAAGGTGACAAGCCCAGGAAACCGCCAGAGGTGAACTTTTCAACTCAAAGTAACATCTCAAGGCAGGCTGTAAATAGGATTACTTTTATTAGACTGCTGCCTGCTACAGCCATTCTTGTTAAGGGCCTGTCACTCTGCATGGTGGAGTGACAGGGAGCCCAAGCCTGGGGGACCCAGTGCAGGGCCCCCACTGCCATGCAGGTGGAACCATCCCTTTGAGTCAATAACACTGTCTGTCTAAAGCATAAAAAAAGGGTTTCAGTGTGCTTTACAGAAGATGGGCAGGCACTGGGATTACCCTTTCAACAGAAATATGGATCATCAATAGAGAGCCAGGTGAACCACCAAAAGTCTCATCACCAGCATGGATATGCCTCCAATGAATAGAGGCACACACCAGTGTGTCACCATGTTGACCACACTGGCAGTTAATCTCTTGGGATTTTTTTCTCCTTCACCTCCTAGTGCAGTGTCCAAATCATAAAAAATTGAATAAGGCAATGTTCAGTCTGGGCTTAGTCTTAAAAGTAAACAATAGAGATTTCACGTAAGATCTCAAGTGTTTCCAGTGTCTGGGCCACTACAACATACTACTTCATACTCCAAATACAACGAGTTGGAGTATGAAGATCAAACCATTCAGCCAACTGAACATGAGCCAGCAGTGTACCTAGGTGGCTAAGAAGGCCAATGGTACCTTGGTCTGGATCAGAAATGGTGTGACCAGCAGGAGCAGGGATGTGATAGTGCCTCTGGACTCAGCACTGGTGAGACCAAACCTTGAGAACTGTGTCCAGTTTTGGGCACTACAGGGGAAGAAGGACGTTGAGGTACTGGAGCAAGTCCAGAGAAAGACAATAAGGCTGGTGAGAGGGCTGGAAAACATGCCTTAGGAAGACCAGCTGAGGGAACTGAGGTTCTTCAGTTTGGACAATAGGAGACCAAGAGGAGAGCTCTCTACAACTACTTAGAAGGAGACTGTAGTGAGGCTGATGTTGGTCTCTTCTCCCAAATTACTGATGACAGATGAGAGGAAATGGCCTCAAGTTGCCCCAGGGTAGGTTTCAATTGGATCGTAGGAAGAATTTCTTCACTGAGAGTGTGGTTAGACACTGGAACAGGCTGCCCAGGGAGGTGGTGGAGTCACCATCCATGGAAGTGTTCAAAAAATTAGTAGATTGAAGCTTGAAGCTATGGTCTAAAAGTTAGGGAAATGCTGGGCTGAAGGTTGGACTTGACAGTCCTAGAGGTCCTTTCTGACTATAGTGATTCTATGATTCTGAAGGAGGCACAAATATTATGGCAATGTCTGCACCTTAGAGTTATGGAGATGAACAATAGACTGGAGAAAGTGGAATAAAGAAACTGCAGTAGAGAGACCCTCCTGGAAGACCAAGTTGCAGCTATTTTTTTTGTAGCATGTACAGGTTACTATAGTTCATAGTTATATCTGCAAGCTAAATTGAGGTCCCAAGAGAAGCAAAATTGCTTATGAAATTATCAATTCTTCCACTGTAATCTGAAATGGATATGTATGAATGTATACAGATATGTAAGTCCGTGTAGGTCCAGTTTCTCCAAGCCTCTGCAAAAGCACAGTTCAGGCTGGTAAGAGGGCCCCAAACTTCAGGGAGCTGGAAGCCTGACTGAGGTTCACATCTCATGCATTTTACTCTATTTAAGCAACCCTCCCACTCCACAGGATGATTTGAATGCTGAAGTTTTGGTGCAGACAAACATTGCAGTAGACATTCGAACTTCATCAACTGAAATATTTTCTGAAATATGAGGTCGTTTGAATTCCAGACACAATGCAGAAAAAGAAGGAAGCTGGAAAGCTGATCTAACAGTCAAATTTTCCTCATGTGCTTGCAAAAGCACGTATGCACTGGTGTCAGGGACGAGCACAGACTTAAACACTGTTTTTTTTTTAAAAGGATATACACTTTTATGTTGCTATTCTGTTAATTGTGATTAACATTAAAGTATTACTACATTGGATGGGTATATGAAACATTCCTTGCAGGAAGCACTTGTAGCAATGCATTTCTAATGCCTTTTATTATTTCCTTTCTCAGAGAGGAGTGCATAGCTTTCAAAACATTCAAACAAAAAACCATTAAAATGATATTATAAAGGCTATTATGTTTCATGATCTGATTATACTTATTCTGTTTCAGGACAAGTACACTATTTGGAAAATTATAGTCTTAGTCCAGTCACCTTCTTGGGAAAATTCCTATTTATATTCCTAAATGGCATATCCTATTTCTGCAAGTAATTTTCCTCAGTTTGCAAGACACAAATCGTCATCTATACAGAGGAAGGCCAGGTTCAAATTTGTTCCTGAATTATTTCCACCAATGCACAGAATGGTAAATAAAATCCATTAAAAGAAGGGAAAAAAAAAAAAAAAAAGAAGATACAGAGACATGGTATGAGTTGGGTGGAAGATACATGCCAAAGACCTCATTGTCATACATTAATACAGAATAAAGAAGTTGTGAATGGGAACACAAGACAGGCTGTGCTTCTATTAAAAACATGTTGGATTTTTTTTTTTTTTTGGAGGTGCAGGGGAGGTTTTTGCAGAGAGCATTAGATTCTCCTTTGTTTGTGAGAAAGTTGTGGGATTTTTTCCATTAATGGGAGTTGTTTTTTTGTTGAAGGACTAGGTGAAAGGTTCAGTGTTGAACTGATTTTACAAATCCTTCAGCTCTCCAGGTTTCACTTATCTCTCCCTCTGAAAGGATCTGTCTATCTCTTCATCACAGACCTTGCAATCAGTGGTTATTATGCAAGGGTCAAGCTCACTCTGAGAAAGGAAAATACACTAAATTAAGATGTATAAGAGATTAACTAGCTCAGGGTAATTGTCTTTTCATTTTCTTACGAATTTATCAATGCTCTAAAATAAATCTGATTATGTTTTTGTAGTTATTAAAGGAAAATGGAACACTGCATAATAGTGACAGTCATTATCATCAGATCAGAAAACAGGAGCAGAGGAGCAATTCTTTCCCACTGGAAGTGTAACCAAGTGACTGCTTTTAACATTGTTTCCATAAACACCCTGCTATTTCTTCATCTTTTTTCTGTTACTATTCAGCAAAAGATCTTGTCACTCTTTCTTATACTATCATGAAGAAGGCATCTCTATAGCTGTTGATACTACTGTTCCTGTGAGCTTTCCTTTCCAATCCTTGTGACATTTTTTTTGTAACTCTGGGTTAGAGACAAGCTAGCTTCTTTATGTGAAATAGTTTTTCCTGTGTTAATAATTGAAAGCACAGAGAAAGTTACAGAAAATGGCCAAATTAAGCTAAAGGGATTGGGTAGGGGGAAGAGGGGAAGGTAATAATCAAAGAAAAATAACATCTATCTCCTTGCTATCTGAAACAGAGGAAGTGCTTTGGATCAGCATCTTCCTCCTGTTTAAATCTGCCCACAATGAAATACACTCTGAATGAAGCAGTTACATTTTACAAGTTGTTGCACACCAGAATTACTCAAAGAGCAGTCACAGGTTTTTTCCTCCAGTTGTACCTTACCAATAAATACTGTCTTGTACAGCCATGATGAAACACCAGTGTTCTGCTTTACTGGAGACCTGGGTGCACATGCTTTTGTGGCTGAATCTGATTATATTTGCCACTTGAGTTGTAATCCAGAGCATTAACTGGGTCTCTCCCAAAGAGCCTGTACCAGTTCCCAAGGTACTCAGCCAGGCTCACTGAGGGCACCTGATCTCACTTCATATGATGAAGCACCACATTCTCCCTTGAATTATACTAACTATCATAAAATACATGTTTAGTGCTATTTAAAATGTTGTAGAAAGCACTGGGGAGGAGGCTATGCAACCCTCATTATGGTGACTGAGTGTTTACAACAGCAATCCTTTTAGCAATAATGAATTTCCTCATGCGAATGAGAGCTCCCTAGGGTAAAGGGACTATCTAGCAATCAAGAGCCTTGAACTTCCTTTGTGCTTATTAAAATGAAACAAATGAAAAAATCCTGCATGAGAAAAAAAAAATAAAATTAAAAAACAAACACGTCAATCTGAAAACCACAAACTAGCCTC